>NC_139518.1:1215258-1284799 GCF_947247035.1 Vipera ursinii
ATTTTTTCCAGTTCTTTTTCTTCGACTCTGTCATCTCCTGGTACAGCGATATCAATCAACTGTACGCTTATTATTATTATTATTATTATTATTATTATTATTATTATTATTATTATTATTATATCTTGATTCTATCCCTCTGTTAATGCAGCCATTGGACAGCCAAGAAACAAACCAACGGATCATCAAAGCAACCGACCCAGAATTTCTCACCAATGAGCAGGCTCCACAGGTGAGGAAGGAAATGCCTGTTTTCCTCTGGGTTCAAATCCTGCTGCCGTTTGTGTGCTCTTCAGCAGAGGAGGGTGGGCAAAGGGCAAAAGGACCAGATTTGATGGGAGGGGGGACTCTCAGCAGCAGCCTCATCATATCCTCCCCCTTAAGGGTCCTGACATCTAGACGGCCCTCATCGATCAATACATTTTGGTTTAACAATTGTTTATTGGTTTATTGATTTGTTTCGATTTTGGCTGACTTGAAACCGACTTAAAGTGGGTGAATTTTCTGTTTTGAGAACGAACACATGCACACGCAAACAAACACAACCTTTTTTTCCCCGCACCGCACCTGTCGCAGGTCTAAACATGCCTGTTTTGACCTCACAAACCTGGTGAATATTTTCATTTTGGAGTTCCTTCATGTTGGCTTTCTTTGGACTCAATTGTAATAATAATAATAATAATAATAATAATAATAATAATAATAATAATAAGAAGAAGAAGAAGAAGAAGAAGAAGAAGAAGAAGAAGAAGAAGAAGAAGAAGAAGAAGAAGAAGAAGAAGAAGTTGGAAGGGACCTTGGAGGTCATCTAGTCCAACACCCTGCTCAGGCAGGAAACCCTATGAGAAAACCCTGTTTTCTCATGCAAGCCAGGTTAAGGATCTTGCAGGCAACATGCGAAACCGGAATACGGATTGACTCTGGAGCCCCTTCCCTGCAGCCTGAGAGGTCTTTTCCAGCAGAGGGAAAGAGATTTTCATGAGGACGAGGAGGGTTTGGCCTAGAAAGGAAGCTGGCTGAGCTGTGCAAATGGAAGGGACCTTGGAGGTCATCTAGTCCAACCCTCCTCTCAAGCAGGAGAGCGTCATAGAATAGCAAGAGTTGGAAGGGACCTTGGAGGTCCTCTAGTCCAACCCCCTTCTCAAGCAGGAGACTTTATGCCATCCCGGACAAAGGGTTGTCCAAATTCTTCTAGAAAACCTCCAGCGACGGAGCGCTCACAACTTCTGGAGGCGAGAAGTTCCACTGGCTAATTGCTCTCACAGTTAGGAAATTTCTCCTTAGTTCCAGGTTGCTTCTCTCCTTTTAATGAGCTTCCACCTATTACTTCTTGTCCAGAATAAAACACAAGAGAACAGAGTTGGAAGGGACCTTGGAGGTCATCTAGCCCAACCCCCACCCTCCCCGCTCAAGCAGGAGACCCTAGACCATTTCAGATAAGTGGCTGTCTCTTCTTAAAAGCCTTCTTAAGGAAAGGAGGGAGGGAGGAAAAAAATAACAGAATAACAGAGCTGGAAGGGACCTTGGAGGTCATCCATCCCAACCCCCCTGCTCCAGCAGGAGACCTGCCTCAACCATTTCAGACAAGTGGCCATTTAGGAAAAGAAATGGATTTCTGCTCTGTTTCCTCTGACTGGAAGCCGTGTAATTTGTTTATAGCCAGCCGTCAGGATCAGCTGGCGATTTATTCCGCGCCGATCCCTGTAACCAAGCCGAGAATGTAGATCCTTATCAGGCCAAGCAACCTCCCGGGATGCCACTCCGAAGGAGGAAGCGTCTTGCCCGGGTCCACCCATCGCAACCCCCAGGGGAGCATTCTGACAGCTGGTTTTTCTGCATTTCTCTCTTTTCATTGAACTGTCAGGGGAAAAAGACAAAAAAATCTCCCGTCGCGACAATTGCCCCCCAGCTACCATCCCACGCAGGGGGTTGGGGAAGGGGCTGGATAATTCGAGGGAGTCGCCCACCAGAAACACCTTCCTGGAGCAGCGCCAGCTTAGTGGTGCCAGGTTCACACAATGATCGGGAGCTGATGCTGGGAACGGCAGCTGTTCAAATGTTTCTCTCTGAATTGTGTTTTAGAATAGAATAATAGAATAGAATAGAATAGAATAGAATAGAATAGAATAGAATAGAATAGAATAGAATAGAATAGAATAGAATAGAATAGAATAGAATAGAATAAGAGAATGAATAGAATAGAATAGAATAGAATAGAATAGAATAGAATAGAATAGAATAGAATAGAATAAGAGAATGAATAGATAGATAGAATAGAATAGAATAGAATAGAATAGAATAGAATAGAATAGAATAGAATAGAATAGAATAGAATAGAATAGAATAGAATAGATATTGGAATATAGAATAATATAGAATAGAATAGAATAGAATAGAATAGAATAGAATAGAATAGAATAGAATAGAATAGAATAGAATAGAATAGAATAGAATAGAATAGAGCTGGAAGGGACCTTGGAGGTCTTCTAGTCCAGCCCCCTGCTCAAGCAGGAGAAACTATACCGTCTCAGACAAGTGACTGTCTCTAGCCTCTTCCTAAAAACCTCCAGTGATGGAGCACCCACAATTTCTGGTGGCCAGCTGTTCCACTGGTTAATTGTCCTCACTGTCAGGAAGTTTCTCCTTAATTCCAGGTTGCTTCTCTCTTTGATCCGTTAATGAGTTTCTCTCTTTAATGAGTTTCCGTCAGTTGCTTCTCTCTCTTTGATCAGTTTTCATCCATTTTTTCTTGTCCTGCCCTCTGATGCTTTGGAGAATAATATGACTCCCTCTTCTTTGTAGCAGCCCCTCAAATACTGGAAAACTGCTTTTGTGTCACCCCTATTTCTCTTCTTCTTTAGACTAGCCAAACCCAAATCCCGCAGCCGTTCTTCGTATGTTTTGGTCTCCAGGCCTTGGATCATCTTAGCTGCTCTTCTCTGAACTTTTTCCAAACTCTCATCATCTTTTTTGTGATAAGGTGACCAAAACTGGCTGCGGTATTCCAGGGGTGGCCTCACTCGGGCTTTATAAAGTGGTAACAACCCATTGCGTGATCTTGATTCTATTTTACTCAGTCTGTTTTTGCTAAGCTTGCTTGTTTTAAATATATGGAGACCATAAGGACTGGAACAGTGAGAAATGGGGATCAGAAAGTGGTTCAGGGGTGTGGGTTCAGATGCCCAGGGGTGTGAGGAAAATGATGGTCAGCAGAAAGTCTATAGCAGGGGTCTTCAAATGTGGCCTCCTCATGCCTTGTGGACTTCAACTTCCAGAATTCCTCAGCCAGGCACGCGTGCCTGGCTGAGGAATTCTGGGAGTTGAAGTCCACAAGTCATCAAAGGACCCAGTTTGAAGTCCCTTGAAAAAGGGTATAAAGGGTTGGGACTGGACCTGATTGATTGGCCATTGGCCAATCGCAGTCCTGGTTGGATCTGTGGTGTCACTAGTCCTCATTGCAATGGGTTGCTAATGTAAGTGACGTTGTGACATTTGTTTATGTTCCAAATTAGTACCGAAATAAACCTCTGAATCCTAAAGCAAGAATTATTGTTCCTGTTGCTGTCTCTTGTTTTTTCATTATTTTTGCCCCCCACAACAGAACGGATGGTGCAAAAGGGGAGAGGGATGTCCCTGCACCCGGAGGGTGTGTTTGAGCAGCTTTTGGGGAGGGGGGGGCTGGGAAGTCCTTTTTCCTGGTCTGGGAAGGAAGGATGGGATTGGGAAGATGGGAAGATGGGAAGAGAGGAAGGAAGGAAGGAAGGAAGGAAGGAAGGAAGGAAGGAAGGAAGGAAGGAAGGAAGGAAGGAAAGAAGGAAGGAAGGAAGGAAGGAAGGGACCCCAAAAGATTGGGGATCAAGAAGGAGCAGCTTCCTGGCCCCTCTCCCAGCCACCTTGCCTCCTGTTGCCCTTAAGCGTGTCTTTTCAATCCAGTCCATGCAGAACATAGAATAACAGGGCTGGAAAAGACCTTGGAGGTCTTCTAGTCCAACCCTCTGCCCAAGATCATAGAATCCTAAGGCTGGAAGGGACCTCGTATTCTGTGATCTTGGGCAGGGGGTTGGACTAGAAGACCTCTAGGGCCCCTTCCCAATTCCATCATTCTGTTAAGATACTGCCCTTCCCAGCCACGTCTGACTTCCCTGCTGGGGGCACAGCGACACCTGCTGGCGGGTCCCAAAACCACAACGGTTCAGCAGAGAGGGCTAAGGCAGCTATGTGTGGATGGAGGCTCTCAGTCCCAAAGGAGCTTGTTCAGGAGGCAACTGGACTTTTCTCTCTCTCTCTCTTTGAGGACGTTTCAATATGCAGGACAATGCAGGGAGCCGTGTGCAGGTCTGTGCGCTGGGGAAACAAAACAACCCCTTCACAAACGCCTGGCACAACACAGGAGGGACCAGATTCAGCCGTCCATCTGCATTTCAAAGACCGAGGCCGTTCATTTTGGACAGGGAGGACCGCTGGTTTGAAAGAGGGGTCAAAGAGGCCATCTAGGTCCAAAGTGAACGGCCCTCTCTCGACCGAGGAGAAATGGTGTTGGGTCTCCTGCTTGGGCCGAGGGATGGACTAGATGACCTACAAAGTCCCTTCCAACTCTCTTATTCTATTCTATTCTATTCTATTCTATTCTATTCTATTCTATTCTATTCTATTCTATTCTATTCTATTCTATTCTATTCCCATAATTTTCTATTCTATTCTATTCTATTCTATTCTATTCTATTCTATTCTATTCTATTCTATTCTATTCTATTCTATTCTATTCTATTCTATTCTATTCCCATAATTTTCTATTCTATTCTATTCTATTCTATTCTATTCTATTCTATTCTATTCTATTCTATTCTATTCTATTCTATTCTATTCTATTCTATTCTATTCCCATAATTTTCTATTCTATTCTATTCTATTTTATTCTATTCTATTCTATTCTATTCTATTCTATTCTATTCTATTCTATTCTATTCTATTCTATTCTATTCTATTCTATTCTATTCCCATAATTTTCTATTCTATTCTATTCTATTCTATTCTATTCTATTCTATTCTATTCTATTCCCATAATTTTATATTCTATTCTATTCGACGTGATGTCCCGTTGCCTGGAGGTGGTCCGGGTCTGTATGGGGAGGAACAGGCTTCGACTCAACCCTGACAAGACTGAGTGGCTGTTCGTGCCGGCATCCCGGGAAATTCCAATTATTCCATCATTGGCCATGGGGGGTGAGCTATTACCCCCCGTAGATAGGGCCCGCAACTTGGGGGTCCTTCTAGACTCACAGCTCTCTTTGGAAGAGCATATTGGAGCTGTGACTAGGGGGGCCTTTGCCCAGGTTCGCCTGGTGCGCCAGTTGCGGCCCTATCTAGACTGGGATGCCTTGCGTACAGTCACTCATGCGCTCGTGACCTCTCGTCTGGACTACTGTAATGCTCTCTACATGGGGCTGCCCTTGAGGTCCACCCGGAGACTTCAACTGGTGCAGAATGCAGCCGCGCGAGTTGTCTTGGGGGTTTCCTGATACTCCCATGTTACACCTTTGCTCCGCGAGCTGCATTGGCTACCAGTTGCTCTCCGGGTGAGGTTCAAGGTCTTAGTGATGACTTACAAAGCCCTTCATGGCATGGGTCCGGATTACCTACGTCAGCACCTGCGGCCGGCGTCAACTTCCCTCCGTCCAGTGCGCTCCCACAGAGAGGGCCTCCTCAGGGTGCCACCGATCAAAGAATGCCGATTGGTGACCCCCAGGGGGAGAGCGTTCTCTGTGGGCACGCCAGACCTCTGGAACCGCTTGCCGGTTGAGCTCCGGATGGCCCCCGACCTTCGCTCCTTCCGGCGCGATCTTAAGACCTTCTTTTTCGAACAAGCTGGCCTGGTCTGACGGGATGGGGTTGGGTTTTTATAAATAGCTCTAATTTTAAGATGTATTAATTATTATGGGCATAATGGTTTAATCGCTTTTAATTTTTGTATTCGTTTTTTTACTATGTATTGCCCTGTTCACCGCCCTGAGTCCCTCGGGAGAAGGGCGGTATACAAATTAAATTATTATTATTATTATTATTATTATTATTATTATTATTATTATTATTATTATTATTATTATTATTATTATTATTATTATTATTATTATTCTATTCTATTCTATTCTATTCTATTCCCATAATTCTCTATTCTATTCTATTCTATTCTATTCTATTCTATTCTATTCTATTCTATTCTATTCTATTCTATTCTATTCTATTCTATTCCCATAATTCTCTATTCTATTCTATTCTATTCTATTCTATTCTATTCTATTCTATTCTATTCTATTCTATTCTATTCTATTCTATTCTATTCTATTCTATTCTAATCTAGATCCAATATCTATTCTATTCTATTCTACTTTATTTGCCATGGCTTTCCTCCCAAGGAGCAAGCGTCTTTTAATTTCTTGGCTGAAGTCCCCGTCTGCGGTGATCTTGGAGCCCAGGAAAATAAAATCTGTCACTACCTCCATTTCTTCCCCATCTATTTGCCAGGAATTGAGAGGGCCGGATGCCACGATCTTGGTTTTCTTAATGTTTAGTTTCAACCCAACTTTTGCACTCTCCTTCTTCACCCGCAACAAGAGGCTCTTTAGTTCTTCTTCACTTTCTGCCATTAGAGTGGTATCATCTGCATATCTTAGGTTGTTGAAATGGCAACCCACTCCAGTATCTTTGCCATGAAAACCCTATGGACAGTACCAAAAGGCAAAACCTGCATATCTTAGGTTGTTGATATTTCTCCTGGCAATCTTAATTCCAACTTTGGATTCATCTAGCCCTGCCTTTCTCATCAGTGGCGTAGCGTGGGGGGTGCAGGGGAGGCCGGCCGCACCGGGCACAACATCTGGGGGGGGGCGCTCGCACTGAGCTGCTCAGGGAGCCCCAAGGGCTGCACAGAGTTGGCTTGGCTCCGCTCTCGAGCTGCTCTTTCTTGCAAAGCGAAATGAGTCCGGCAGGTGAGATGGGCGGCCACATAAACTGAATAAAATAAATAGAAGCGGCCAACTCTCCGCCCAGGCTCAGGCCAACCGCAAGCGCCCCGCAGGCGCCCTGGCAGGTTTGGCCGAGCGAAGACGGACCCGCTGGCCGGCCGGCCTAGCTTCGTGCGCATGCGTGGCTTTATTTAGCGGGGCTCACGTGCGAGCTTGAATGCAGCGGCTCTTGCAGGTCGGAGCCCCGCCCAGCCGCCCTCGAGAGGGACCCGGAAGCATCCCGCATGCGCGCGACTCTTCTTGGAAAGTCTACGCCGCTGCGGGGCGCGTCTTTTCAGCAGTGCCGTGACGTCACCGCCCGCCCGCCCCTCTATTTCCGCTTCCGGTTGCCTTGCCCCGGGTGCTGACAACCCACGCTACGCCACTGTTTCTCATGATGTGCTCTGCATGTAAGTTAAATAGGCAGGGCGACAGTATACAGCCTTGCCGGACTCCTTTCCCAATTTTGAACCAACCAGTGGTTCCGTGTCCAGTTCTCACTGTTGCTTCTTGACCCGCATATAGGTTTCTCAAGAGACAAATAAGATGGTCTGGTACGCCCATCTCTTTAAGAACTTGCCACAGATTGTTATGATCCACACAATCAAAGGCTTTAGCATAGTCAATGAAGCAGAAGTAGATGTTTTTCTTGACTTTGCTTGATGGAAGGTCGTAAAAGGGGATCACGGGACCGTCATAGCTATGAGTCAGTGGCCGAGTGTCCAAATTTTGATCACGTGACCATGAGGGGATGCTGTGTGAAAAACGGTCCTAAGTCCCTTTTTCAGTGTCGTTGTAACTTTGAACGGTTGCTATATGAACTGTTGTAAGTCGAGGACTGCCTGTGTTTGTGTAGGCGGGCGGTGTGTTTGTGTCATTCACGTCACCCAAAACTCTTGTTTCTATCCATATCGGGTACTCAATCTCATTCCTGAATCGACTCACTTTCTGGATTCACACAATACAGGCGGTCCTCAAATTACAGCCACTCGTTTGAAATTACGACAGCACTGAAAAATGAGACTTGTGACTGTTGCTCACACTTACAACAACTGTCGCAGCATCCTTGTGGTCATGGGATCAAAATTTGGACGCTTGGCAACCGACTCATCTTTACGACGGTCGCAGTGCCCCCGGGAGTCACGTGATCCCCTTTTGCGACCTCCAGACAAGCAAAGCCAATGGGGAGAAGCCAGATTCACTTAACGACTGTGTTGCTAACTTCACAACTGCAGGGGTTCAGTTAACAACGGTAGCGAGAAAAGTTGTAAAATGGGGCAAAAGTCACTTAAAAACTGCCTCATTTAGCGACAGAAAATTTGGGCTCCGCCGTGGTCGTAAGTCAAGGACTGCCTGTACATTGACTGACTTAATGGTCAGTCTCAAAATCTGATCTGACTTAAAAAGGCCCAGGCGTTGTGTGTCTCATGGACGCAGCCAGGAGAGATTCCACCCACCCAGGAAACCTTTGCAAAAAATGCCACTTCCAGAAACCATTTCTAAAGATGGCACTTTGCATTCCAGCTCAGCGTTCCTCAAGCTTGGCTGCTTTGAGAGGGGTGGGCTTCATCTCCCAGAATCCCCCAGCCAGCCTGCTTTGAGAGGGGTGGACTTCATCTCCCAGAATCCCCCAGCCAGCCTGCTTTGAGAGGGGTGGACTTCAACTCCCAGAATCCCCCAGCCAGCCTGCTTTGAGAGGGGTGGACTTCCACTCCCAGAATCCCCCAGCCAGCCTGCTTTGAGAGGGGTGGGCTTCATCTCCCAGAATCCCCCAGCCAGCCTGCTTTGAGAGGGGTGGACTTCAACTCCCAGAATTCCCCAGGCAGCCTGCTTTGAGAGGGGTGGGCTTCATCTCCCAGAATCCCCCAGCCAGCCTGCTTTGAGAGGGGTGGACTTCCACTGCCAGAATCCCCCAGCCAGCCTGCTTTGAGAGCGGTGGACTTCAACCCCCAGAATTCCCCAGGCAGCCTGCTTTGAGAGGGGTGGGCTTCATCTCCCAGAATCCCCCAGCCAGCCTGCTTTGAGAGGGGTGGGCTTCATCTCCCAGAATCCCCCAGCCAGCCTGCTTTGAGAGGGGTGGACTTCAACTCCCAGAATTCCCCAGGCAGCCTGCTTTGAGAGGGGTGGGCTTCATCTCCCAGAATCCCCCAGCCAGCCTGCTTTGAGAGGGGTGGACTTCCACTGCCAGAATCCCCCAGCCAGCCTGCTTTGAGAGGGGTGGACTTCAACTCCCAGAATTCCCCAGGCAGCCTGCTTTGAGAGGGGTGGGCTTCATCTCCCAGAATCCCCCAGCCAGCCTGCTTTGAGAGGGGTGGACTTCCACTGCCAGAATCCCCCAGCCAGCCTGCTTTGAGAGGGGTGGACTTCCACTGCCAGAATCCCCCAGCCAGCCTGCTTTGAGAGGGGTGGGCTTCATCTCCCAGAATTCCCCAGCCAGCCTGCTTTGAGAGGGGTGGACTTCCACTGCCAGAATCCCCCAGCCAGCCTGCTTTGAGAGGGGTGGACTTCAACTCCCATAGCTGGCTGGGGAATTCTGGGAGATGAAGTCCACCCACCTTAACGTGGCCAGGGTTGGGGGACACTGGCGGCACAGCCCCTCCGGCGGGATTCCAGGCTGGCATGTGGGGGCCCCTCCATGGCTCCCACCCACCCACCCCAGTGCCGTCCTGGGGTGCGGGGCATCTGGCCAAAGGCGGGGAGCGGGATCTCCTCTGACGAATCCTCCTTTTGGCGTCTTTTTTTAACCCAGGGAACAGCTGCAGCCTCCAGCCCGTTTCCTCGGTCAGAGGCACCCGAGCTATTTCCAGGGCCTGCGTGTCTCTGGGCTGTGAAAATGCACTTTTTTGGGGGAAAGCGGGGGGGGGGAGGAGGAGGAGGAGGAGGAAGGGTAATTATAGCAGCGCCACTTTTGGCTCCCAAAATATGGGGAAAACGTTTGGCAGTCATTGTCCATTCAAAGCAAAACCGTTTCTATCAGCAGCCGTGTCGGAAATTATTTGTCATCTTTGCAGCAGGGACCAAAAAACAAAAAAAGGACTGAATTGATGGCTCAAAAAAAAAAGGGCCTTTCTGTCTTTCTTTTAATAAATTAGGGTCATTCTCAGAGGCGACCCAGTCTGCAGGCAAAAAAAAAAAAGAGAGACTCTTGTGGAGCCACAATTCTCCCCTGATCTATTTTTAAATAGCTTCCATTTTCCCCCAAATTTCTATTTCTGGGACTCTTGAATAGCTTCAATTGTGCGCGTCAAAGTATGAGTTCTATTTTTTTGAAAAAAAGTAGTTTTGGAATGTTTTGAAAAGTATATCTTTTTTAAAAAAAATAATAATAATCCTTGGGCTCTTTTTGAAATTTCCCCAGGTTTATCCCCTGTGGGGTGCTAACAGCAGCGGCCACAAACAATTTGACAAGAATTAAATATGTTGGCTGTGTGTCAGCCGGAGAGTCAACAAGGTCCCTGCGGTCGATCAGCCCCTCGACTCCTGGGTGGGATTCAAAGGGCCCGAGAGCTTCTTTCTGCTTCTGGGAGGAGGAGGAGGAGGAGGAGGAGGAGGAGGAGGAGGAGGAGGAGGAGGAGGAGGAGGAGGAGGAAGGAGACAGGAAGAGGAGGAGGAGGAGGAGGAGGAGGAGGAGGGAGAAAGGAGACAGGAAGAGGAGGAGGAGGAGGAGGAGGAGGAGGAGGAGGAGGAGTTGGAGGAGGAGGAGGAGAAAAAGGAAGAAGGAGAAGGAGAAGGAGGGAGGACACAGGAGGAGGAGAAGGAGAAGGAGAAAGAGGAAGAGGAAGGAGAAAGAAGAAAGGAGACGGAGGAGGAGGAGGAGGAGGAGGAGGAGGAGGAGGAGGAAGGGCAAGGTGGACTCCATACAGCAGTTAAAGTGAGCCATAAAGGCTCGCAAACTGGCTGCTTATTCATTTCCTTTCCATTCCATTTCTTTTCTTTTCTGAGGATCTTCCTTCCTTCCTTCCTTTCTCCTCCATCATCAATTTCTTGTCTCCTGCCTCCCTCCTTCTCTCTCTCTCTTCTCTCTCTTTCTTTCTCCTTCTTTCTTTCTCTTCCTTCCTTCCCTTCTTCCTTCCTTTCTCCTCCCTCATCTTTCTTGTCTCCTCCCTCCCTCCCTTTCCATCTCCTTCCTTCCTTCCTTCCTTCCTTCCTTCCTTCCTTCCTTCCTTCCTTCCTTCCTTCCTTCCTTCCTTGTCTCTCGGTAATATTTTGCCCTTTGGGCGCACATTTCTCTCCCTCCCCCCCCCCCCGCCTCCCAATGTGCTTCTAATTCCAGCATTGCCCAACAAAACTTTTTTTTCTGCCTCCCCCCTCAAAGGCCGCCTTTTTCTGCCTTATTTCCCTACATTCAGACATTTTCCTTTGGATTCTCCCCATCCATCGCCGCCTTCTTTTCCCTTCTTTAATTGGAGAATAACATCTGCGAAAATGAATTGAGGGCCAATTTTGACTGGGATGCTGGTTTGGAAATGCCCAATTATCCTGGCTTGCCTGCAGCCTGAAAGGCGAAGCCAGCACAATCCCTCCTCTCTTCCGTCCGGAGGAGAGAAGCTCCAGCTGAAACCCCCCTTCCCATAATTACTAATTATTTCCCCACAATTGCAAATACAAGCAAGCCACAGATCCAGAGCCCATCGCTGCCTCTGGCTGCAGACAAGACTCTTTTGGGAACTGGAGGGCTTGGGCCTGGTAGTCCTCAACTTACGACCCTCTAAGCCGGGGTTCCTAAGCGAGACAGTTAAATCCAGTAACTTTTGCCCCGTTTTGTGACCTTTTCTTCCCACCATTCTTAAACGAACGACTGTGTTTCTTCAGTTGGTCACATGCGGTCGTTAAGCGAGTCTGGCTTTGATGTTCGGAAAGATGTAAAAGGGGATTACGTCAGCCCGGGGGACGCTGCGACCGTCGTAAATACGAGTCAGTGGCCGAGCGTCCAGATTTGGACCACGTGAAGCAGGGGTTGGCAGCAACAGTCGTTAAGTGTGAAAAATGGTTGTAAGTCGTTTTTCTCGCTGCTGTTGTAACCTTGAACGGTCACAAAATGAATTGTTTTAAGTCGATGCTATCTGTGCTTACTCTGACTTTCCTTGGTCCACAGGCAGGGCTCTTCAAACTTGGCCCCTTCGTGACTCGTGGACTTCAACTCCCAGAATTCCTCAGCCGGTGTGCCTGGCTGAGGAATTCTGGGAGTTGAAGTCCACAAGTCATCAAAGGGCCATGTTTGAAGACCCCTGCCTGTGGACTTCAACTCCCAGAATTCCTCAGCCAGCATGGGCGAACTATGGCCCCTTCATGACTTGCGGACTTCAACTCCCAGAATTCCTCAGCCAGCGTGCGGGAACTAAGGCCCCTTCATGACTCGTGGACTTCAACTCCCAGAATTCCTCAGCCAGCATGGGTGAACTATGGCCCCTTCAAGACTCATGGACTTCAACTCCCAGAATTCCTCAGCCAGCATGGGCGAACTATGGCCCCTTCATGACTTGCGGACTTCAACTCCCAGAATTCCTCAGCCAGCGTGGGGGAACTATGGCCCCTTCAAGACTCATGGACTTCAACTCCCAGAATTCCTCAGCCAGCGTGGGCGAACTATGGCCCCTTCATGACTTGCGGACTTCAACTCCCAGAATTCCTCAGCCAGCGTGGGGGAACTATGACCCCTTCATGACTTGCGGACTTCAACTCCCAGAATTCCTCAGCCAGCGTGGGGGAACTATGGCCCCTTCATGACTTGTGGACTTCAACTCCCAGAATTCCTCAGCCAGTGTACCTGGCTGAGGAATTCTGGGAGTTTGAAGTCCACAAGTCATCAAAGGGCCAAGTTTGAAGACCCCCCAGTCTAATAGTTTGTTTAGTGACTGTTTGAAATCACAACGTCGCTGAAAAAAAAAGGACCCTTTTTCACAGTTTGCAACCGTAGCAGCATCCCTATGGTCGTGCGATCAAAAGCCAGAGGCTTGGCAACTGGCATGTACCTATGACGGTTGCAGTGTCCCCTGGGGTCAAGTGACCCCACTTTTTGCGAGCTTCTGACGAGCAAAGTCAAGGGGGAAGAAGCCAGATTCGCTTAACGACCGTGGGACCGACTTAAGGACTGCAGTGATCTCCTTCGTGGTGGCGGGAAAGGTTGCAAAATGGGCCAAAACACGCTTAACAACGGTCTTGCTTAGCCGCGGGAATTTGGGGCTCCGTTGTGGTTGTAAATTGAGGACTACTGCAGTGAATGTCTCAGTCCAGTGAAGTCAATCGCGGCTCCACCCTCCCCTCGCTAAACCCACCCTGGAGACCGCCGTTCACGGCACTTGCCGGAGGCTGGACTGCAAACTCTGCACAGCTCTGCAGCTCTCTCGAGTCCTGAGTGTGAATTCTGACGCTACCCAGGGGCAGGAGAAGACCCTTGAGATGGACCCTGTCCAAAGAGCAAGTGTCTGGGCTTCACCGGGGGTGTGTGTGTGTGCCTAGACACAGTGATATTTTGAGAGACTTTTAGTGAAGCTCTTCCAAACACCTCAGTCCCTGAGTAGAAACTGAGGTCCTTTACAAAAGGGTAGAATTAAGAGTCTTCCTCCCTCGTGGTTAACATTTTGCTGTTACTAGAACTCCCCATCTCCTGGTGATTGGCCCAAAGTCCCCCAGCCGGCTTTCATGCCTAAGGCGGGACTAGAACTCCCCATCTCCTGGTGATTGGCCCAAAGTCACCCAGCCGGCTTTCAGGCCTAAGGCGGGACTAGAACTCCCCGTCTCCTGGTGATTGGCCCAAAGTCACCCAGCCGGCTTTCATGCCTAAGGCGGGACTAGAACTCTCCGTCTCCTGGTGATTGGCCCAAAGTCACCCAGCTGGCTTTCGTGCCTGAGGCGGGACTAGAACTCCCCGTCTCCTGGTGATTGGCCCAAAGTCACCCAATTGGCTTTCATGGCTAAGGCGGGACTAGAACTCACCGTCTCCTGGTGATTGGCCCAAAGTCACCCAGTCGGCTTTCAGGCCTAAGGCGGGACTAGAACTCCCCATCTCCTGGTGATTGGCCCAAAGTCACCCAGCCGGCTTTCATGCCTAAGGCGGGACTAGAACTCTCCGTCTCCTGGTGATTGGCCCAAAGTCACCCAGTCGGCTTTCAGGCCTAAGGCGGGACTAGAACTCCCCATCTCCTGGTGATTGGCCCAAAGTCACCCAGCCGGCTTTCATGCCTAAGGCGGGACTAGAACTCTCCGTCTCCTGGTGATTGGCCCAAAGTCACCCAGCTGGCTTTCGTGCCTGAGGCGGGACTAGAACTCCCCGTCTCCTGGTGATTGGCCCAAAGTCACCCAATTGGCTTTCATGGCTAAGGCGGGACTAGAACTCCCCGTCTCCTGGTGATTGGCCCAAAGTCACCCAGTCGGCTTTCAGGCCTAAGGCGGGACTAGAACTCCCCATCTCCTGGTAATTGGCCCAAAGTCACCCAGCCGGCTTTCATGCCTAAGGCGGGACTAGAACTCTCCGTCTCCTGGTGATTGGCCCAAAGTCACCCAGTCGGCTTTCAGGCCTAAGGCGGGACTAGAACTCCCCATCTCCTGGTGATTGGCCCAAAGTCACCCAGCCGGCTTTCATGCCTAAGGCGGGACTAGAACTCTCCGTCTCCTGGTGATTGGCCCAAAGTCACCCAGCTGGCTTTCAGGCCTAAGGCGGGACTAGAACTCCCCGTCTCCTGGTGATTGGCCCAAAGTCACCCAGCCGGCTTTCATGCCTAAGGCGGGACTAGAACTCTCCGTCTCCTGGTGATTGGCCCAAAGTCACCCAGTCGGCTTTCAGGCCTAAGGCGGGACTAGAACTCCCCATCTCCTGGTGATTGGCCCAAAGTCACCCAGCCGGCTTTCATGCCTAAGGCGGGACTAGAACTCTCCGTCTCCTGGTGATTGGCCCAAAGTCACCCAGCTGGCTTTCGTGCCTGAGGCGGGACTAGAACTCATGCTTTTCACCCTCCTTCCACCCTGCAGTCCTTTCATTTTGCAGTTCCTAACAACCATCCCTGAAATGCAGGTCGTCCTTGACTTATGACCGTTCACTTAACAACTGTTTGAAGTTATAATGGACCTTGCCCTGTCCCTCCCCCCATCTTCCGGCATGTCAGGGCACTCAGCAATGCTTGCATATTTTCGGCTGTTTCCACTGCAGTTCGTCCTCGGCTGAAAACAGCTCGTTTAGTGACTGTTCAAAGTTACAACGGGGCTGGAACATGGGTCTTACGATCATTTTTCACTGTTATGGGGCAAAGCTCAGTTCACCAACTATCTCACTTAACAGCAGAAACCTTTCGGCTCAGCGGTCGTCGTAAGTCAAGGACTGTCTCTGCGCCCAAATGACCTCACTTTATGACGGTTTTGCGGACCGTTGCATTTGTTTTGGGTTTTCAGCCAAAAAAAACCGGCCCAGAGCAAAGCATCGGCCCACTTAAGGACTACAGCATTCACTTTATGACCGCTGCTAAAAAAGGGTGATCAAATCAGGTCGGTAACGTGGCTCCTACGATTGACGACCGTCACGATTTACGACGGTGTTGGGCAGTTTCCATTACGGTCGTAAACTGAGGACTACCTTGGATTCCTTTTCCCAGCTGAAAGAGGCAGCCCCCTTCCTCCCTGCAGCCAGAGGAGACGTTGGGGGCTCCAAGAGGACGGAAGGGGGGAGGCAGAGAGAGGAGGGGGACGGGGGTTGGGGCCCGTATCCTGTTTCCCGTCTGAGGGCTTCGCGACAGCTGCAGGCAGGAATAAATCATAAATCTCTGCACGAAGCGGGGAAGAACCACGCAGGCACGGCAGCCCACGGACCCAGATGCTCCGAAAGCCATTCGCAGAAATTAAAATTTAATTTTCATCCCCTTGGTTTCCAAGCTCTGTTCAAATGAATAAAAAATTAAAAAAAACCGCAGCCCCTTTTCTTTTTTTAAAAAAAAAATACAGACCAAAATAAGAGAGCACTTTAAAAACAATTAAAATTGTCTTTCCAGATGGCAACGGAGCCAAAGGGAGTTGGAAAACGTTCTTGGTAAAGGAAAGCAACAGCAGCCATAACGATAATATTTTTAAAAGAAAACCGTGGATTTGTTTGTTCTTCTGAGATTTTCCCCAGAAACTTTCTGAACATCACCCGAATAAGTGGGGTGGGTGGATGGGGGTCTGTTGCCGTGTTTAAGTTCTTCTACTGAGCCCCCTTGCCCAAAGTCTGAGGCTCTGGATCTAAAGCCGAAGATCGGATGAAGCCACCCAGTGCTGGGATTCAGCTGGTTCGCACCGGTTCGGAAGAACCGGTAGCTAAATTTGGCTGAGTTCGGAGAACCAGCTGAATGTGCAAGGCTTCCCGAAGTCCAGTCTAGGCCTTGGAGGCCTGGAGGAGGCCTCCCAGGCTTAGAACGGCCTGCCAGAAGTGCATGGATGCCACTTCCGGAAGTCCGTTCTAGGCCTCGAAGGGCCCTCTGGAAGTGCATGGATGCCACTTCCGGAAGTCCGTTCTAGGCCTCGAATGGCCCTCTGGAGGTGCATGGATGCCACTTCCGGAAGCCCGTTCTAGGCCTCGAATGGCCCTCTGGAAGTGCATGGATGCCACTTCCGGAAGCCCGTTCTAGGCCTCGAATGGCCCTCTGGAAGTGCATGGATGCCACTTCCGGAAGTCCATTCTAGGTTTTGGAGGCCCAGGCCTACATCCAACAAGAGAACCAGTTGTTCAGTTATTTGAATCCCACCACTGAAGCCACCTGACCTTCTCCCTCATTGACCCTCCCACTTTCTGCTGGGACTACAAGAGCCAGAATTCCCAACCAGCGTACCCAAACATCCTGTCCCAACACGGCTGGAGTGCCAGAGGAGGGGGACGCTGACCTCTAAAACAGGGAAGAACCGTGCCTTCCACAAGTCTCCGCGATGGGCACCTGTTATGGTGGACACATCTCCCCAAGCTTCTCGTTCTCTCAGGAAAGATCCTGTTTTTTTAGAGAGTTCAAATCTCCACCTTGAGCCACGAAGTAAGAACCTGGGGGGGTAGTTCCCAAGCATCAGCCTCCTCCATAGGCCACCCCCCACGTAAATCTACTCGTAGACTGCTCCCGTGGCTTCTAGAAACTCCAGGGGTCTTCAAACTTGGCCCTTTTATGACTTGTGGACTTCTCCCACCACACGGAAAGAGAAGAGGGTCCCAATTCTGAATCCTGAACGTGGCTGCCTCTGCAGCTGCCGTTAATATGGAACAAGCTTTTCCCCCTCCCCCGAAAGTCTAATACAGGGGTCCTCAAACTTGGCCCTTTTAAGACCTGTGGACTTCAACTCCCAGAATTCCCCAGCCAGCCGTGCCTATTTTTTCCCCTCCTTCTCTCTAGAGTGGAGAGATTGCAGAGGAAGGGATTACAAGAGAGCAAGCAGGCCAAAAGGGACGCTGGCTGAGGAATTCTGGGAGTTGAAGTCCACAAGGGCCAAGTTTGAAGACCCCTGCTCCAGGTCCTCAATGGAGATCAGTCTTCCTTCCTTCCTTCCTTCCTTCCTTCCTTCCTTCCTTCCTTCCTTCCTTCCTTCCTTCCTTCCTTCCTTCTCAGATCTGGCGTCTGCAGCTGATCCCACCGTTAAAGGACATAGAAGTCATTGTTATTGGACACATCGGCAAACCTCTGGAGACCCAGAGGTGCCACCTGGGACTCCAGAGGATGCTTCTTGCCATTCTTCTGGAGGTGGGCCACTGCAGAGTCTCCCAGCAGTGGCCTCTGGCACGGCATCTCCTGCTTGGGCTTGGCTACCGCTTGGCCAGGGCTCTTGAGATGGTGCTTCTCCTTGGAGGAGGAAGCCACGCAGCAGCGGCAGGCCAGGAACGGCTTGGGAGGATGCTTGGTCTTCCTCCTGGGCAAGGAGGCTAGCCCTCTTCGGACGGGGACCCCCTTGGGCTTGGCTGGTGGCCCTTTCAACCTGCTCCTCTTCTTCTGGACCTGGTCCAAGCTGGTGTCCGAATGTGAGGAGCAGCTTTCGTTCCAGGCGGCGTTGCCACAGGCGCCGAGACTCCGGAGCGGCAAGGCTAGACGTAAGGCTTTCCAGAACTTGGATCCCGCGTGCTTGGACTTCTCGCCCTTCCAGATCACGAAGGCCACGGATTCCTTCAGTTGCTGGATGCTTGGGTGGGCTTGGGGCAAAGGCTGGTACTCCAGCACCACCAGCTTGGTGGCGATGTTGTTCTGGCACAGGAGACCGAGCTTGAACTCCAGGAGGCTGATGCTCTTCTCCAGAAGATAGTCGGGGCTGAGGACCACAATCATCTTCCGGCTTTTCTGGATGAAGTCGAAGATGGCTTCGGTGAGGTCTAAGCAGGAGAGGGAAAGACAAGTGGTTAGAGCAGGAGAGCCCAAATCATGATAGCGTCTTCCAATATCTGAGGGCCTGCCACAAAGAAGAGAAGAGAAGAGAAGAGAAGAGAAGAGAAGAGAAGAGAAGAGAAGAGAAGAGAAGAGAAGAGAAGAGAAGAGAAGAGAAGAGAATCAGTAGAGAATATAGAAGAGGAATGAAGAGAAGAGAAGAGAAGAGAGAGAGAAGAGAAGAGAAGAGAAGAGAAGAGAAGAGAAGAGAAGAGAAGAGAAGAGAAGATGGAAGGGACCTTGGAGGTCTTCTAGTCCAGCCCCCTGCTCAAGCAGGAGAACCTAAAGGCTGGATTCTCTGGGTCCCTGCAAAGGTGATGGAGGGGTGTGTGGGTGTCCGTGGCTTCTCGTCTCCTCAACATACGGCCACAACTGAATTTCCATCGCTAAGCGAGAGAGTTTCTAAGTCAGCTTTTCCCCCATTGGATGGCCTTTGATGATCTTTCTTGCCACAGTGGTTAAATGGAACGTTGCAGTTGTTCACTTAGTAACACAGTTGTTAAGTGGATCTATTGTGTAGTGGGTCCGACACAAGGAAGAGACGCCAGCCGGTGTGTGAGTTCAGCTCTTTATTGGAAGGGGGAAGTGAGGGTTACCTGGCCTCCTTAAATACCCGGCCAGGTAAGTGTGCAGCCAATGAGGTTAGCCCTAGGTTTCCCGCCGAACTAGGTTTCCCGCCGAAAACCGTCCAGGCCAACGCCCCCTGGTGGCTGTCGCTATGCAGGTGCCTGCATACATAACAGATCTGTTAAGTGAATTAAGTGAAGTTCACAAAAGGGGATCACGTGATCCCGGGACACAGCGACTGTCGTAAATACAAGCCAATGGCTAAGCGTCGGGATCACTGCAGTTGTTCAGTTAGTGATATGGTTTGTTAAGGGAGTGTGCCCCCCCCCGTCGACTTTGCTTGTCATTAAATCACAAAAGGGGATCACGTGAGCCCTGGGACACCCCAAACTGTCATAAATATGCCGAGCATCTGAATTTTTATCACGTGTCCATGGAGATGCTGCAACCATCCATGTGTGTGTGGGGGGAAATGGTTGTGTCACTTTTTCAGTGCTGTCCTAACTTTGAACACTCACTAAATGTTCAGGAAGGAAGAGGGGTTTGTGGAGAGGAGGAGGAGGAGGAGGAGAGGAGGAGGAGGAGGAGGAGAAGAGGAGGAGGAGAAGAAGAGGAGGAGAGGAGGAGAGAAGAAGAAGAAGAGGAGGAGGAGGAGGAGAGGAGGAGGAGAAGACGAGGAGGAGGAGAGGAGGAGGAGAAAAAGAGGAGGAAGAGGAGGAGAGGAGGAGGAGGAGGAGAAGAGAAGGAGGAGAAGAGGAAGAGGAGAAGAAGAAGAGAAGAAGAAGAGGAGGAGGAGGAGGAGGAGGGGACTTCCCCCTCCCTTCTAGCCCTGATGATGTTCCCTAGTTGGGCCATGAAATGTCTGCAAAGAAACCACCCAGCTCAGAGAGCACCCAGCACCCCATAATCCACTCCTGAGCTCCAAATATTCCCTGCCACAGGTACCCAGTGAAGAGGAATCTTCCCCCCCCCAGCCGCACCTGGTGAAGCCAGGCACCTGGTTGGCCAAACACCCCCCCCCAATTGCTCAGCACGGGAGAAAACAATGCCCTGAAGCAGCGCAGTGTTGCTGAGAAGGGAAGGCTAAACCCGTGTTTTATAATATCCCCAAAGCTTATTTTCTTCTGCTCCTTCCCCCCCCCCCCCCCCGCTTTCAGTTTGATGCATATTCTGAGGCAAAGCGGAATGAACGCACAAATTCTCTAAGAGCTGAAACAGGCCCAGCAGTTTTTGCATCCTTCTCCCCTCCAAGTATTAAAAATTAAAGCCAGAGGAAATGGATTTTATATTATAGATTCCTCTGAGCTGTGCTTACCAGCTAAAGCCTGCCAATTCGAATCCACTTGTCAATAGGAAAGAACTGCGGGTTTAATTTCGGATGTTAATGCTGCATTCTTAAAGGCATCCAACTTAATGCATCTGGATGAGCAAAATAATAGACTTTGGGAAAAAGAGTAAGTGCCTTTTCCCGGGGCAAATAATTCAAGAACAAAAGCAGAGAGGAAGAAAGGTAACCTGCAGTCTCTAAGAATGGAATAAATAGTGAATTTTGAATGCCTTCATTCAACCCACTGGGGATTTAGGCACTTAGTGACAATATCCATTTTATTTCTTAATAATGGCATTTCACTATTATTATTATTATTATTATTATTATTATTATTATTATTATTATTATTATTATTATTATTATTATTATTATTAATCTGTGGCCCCCAAAAACACAGCTCATAAAATGCTTTATGAAAGTGGTCCCCGGTCTCTCATTTATTTTTAAATTCCCTAAACCGGGGCTAGGCAACCTGGGCTCTTTTATGACTGGTGGACTTCAACTCCCAGAATTTCTGAGCCAGCATGGGGGAACTATGGCCCCTTCAAGACTTACGGACTTCAACTCCCAGAATTCCTCAGCCAGGGTGGGGGAACTATGGCCCCCTTCATGACTTGCAGACTTCGACTCCCAGAATTCCTCAGCCAGCGTGGGGGAACTATGGCCCCTTCCTGACATGGACTTCAACTCCCAGAATTCCTCAGCCAGCGTGGGGGAACTATGGCCCCTTCATGACTCGTGGACTTCAACTCCCAGAATTCCTCAGCCAGCGTGGGGAACTATGGCCCCTTCATGACTTGCGGACTTCAACTCCCAGAATTCCTCAGCCAGCGTGGGGGAACTATGGCCCCTTCATGACTCGTGGACTTCAACTCCCAGAATTCCTCAGCCAGCGTGGGGGAACTATGGCCCCTTCATGACTTGTGGACTTCAACTCCCAGAATTCCTGAGCCAGCATGAGAGAACTATGGCCCCCTTGATGACTTCTGGACTTCAACTCCCAGAATTCCTGAGCCAGCATGGCTCAGCTTGGAAACCTCTCCCTTTCCCCTCAGCATGGCTGGCCCAGGAAATCTGGGAAGTCCACGAGTCATAAAAGAGCCAAGGTTGCCTACTCCTGCCCTAAACGTTCCTCCATCTTGATTTTGACACGATCACAGCCGAGCCCAAAATTTCTGTTGCTAAGCAAGATAGTGGTGAAGGGAGCCATTTTGCCCCATTTTACAGCCTTTTCTGCCACAGTCGCTAAGCGAATCATTGCAGTTGTTAAGTTAGTAACACGGTTGTTGAGTGAACAACCTGGCCCTGGGACACTGCAAGCATCATCTGTGTGACTCAGTTGCTAAGCGGCCGAATTTTGATCACATGACCATGAAGGGATGCTGCAATGGTCTTAAGTGTGAAAAACGGTCATAAGTTGCTTTCTTCAGCCCCGTTCTAACTTTGAGCAGTCACTAAATTAATTCTTGTAAGTCGAGGACCTGCCTAAAGCAGGAATCCTGGCTTATAGGAGTAGTATTTGTACTCCTACATGTTTTATAAATAATTCAGGGTCCACATGCTAACATTTGTGTAACGCTATTCTAGAAGAGCAGCAAATCCATGTTCCACAGCAGGCACTGATGAGACCAAAGATGGATGCAGCATGGAATGGTCAAAGGTCAATGGTCTTTCCCCCTTTGTCAGGCAGAACAACAGAATAACAGAGTTGGAAGAGACCCTGGAGGTCATCTAGCCCAACCCCCTGCTCAGGCAGGAAACCCTACACCATTCCAGGCAAATGGCTGTCCAGTCTTTCTTAAAAACCTCCAGTGATGGAGCACCCCCAACTTCTGGAGGCAGGTTGTTCCACTGGTTAATTGTCCTTGCTGTTGGGAAGTTTCTCCTTAGTTCCAGGTTGGTTCTCCCCTTGATGAGTTTCCATCTGTTGCTTCTTGTCCTGCCCTCATGTGCTTTGGAGAACAGGTGGAGCCCCTCTTCTTTGGGGCAGCCCCTTAAGTATTGGAAGATACTATCATACCATTCCTGGTCCTTCTTTTCACTAGAACATAGAATAACAGAGCTGGAAGGGACCTTGGAGGTCTTCTAGTCCAACCCCCTGCTCAGGCAGGAGACCCTATACCATTTCAGACAAATGGTTGTCCAATCTCTTCTTCAAAACCTCCAGTGTTGGAGCATTTACCACTTCTGGAGGCAGGTTGTTCCACTGGTCAATTGTCCTCACTGTCAGGAAATTCCAGCTTGCTTCTCTCCTTGATGAGTTTCCATCTGTTGCTTCTTGTCCTGCCCTCATGTGCTTTGGAGAACAGGTGGAGCCCCTCTTCTTTGGGGCAGCCCCTTAAGTATTGGAAGATACTATCATACCATTCCTGGTCCTTCTTTTCACTAGAACATAGAATAACAGAGCTGGAAGGGACCTTGGAGGTCTTCTAGTCCAACCCCCTGCTCAGGCAGGAGACCCTATACCATTTCAGACAAATGGTTGTCCAATCTCTTCTTCAAAACCTCCAGTGTTGGAGCATTTACCACTTCTGGAGGCAAGGAGTTCCACTGGTTAATTGTCCTCACTGTCAGGAAATTCTAGCTTGCTTCTCTCCTTGATGAGTTTCCATCTGTTGCTTCTTGTCCTGCCTTCAAGCGCCTTGGAGAATAAGTTGAGCCCCCTCCCCATCTTCTTTGGGGCAGCCCCTCAACTACTGGAAGGCTGCTTTCATGTCCCCCCTGGTCCTTCTTTTCATTAAACTGGACATACCCAATTCCAGCAACCGTTCTTCCTATGTTTTAGCCTCCGGCTCCCTAATCAGATCCTTTTGACACTTCGGCTGGACAGCCCCAAATTTGGAGGTTCAGAGGTTGTGGGGGCGTGCCTAGTTTGCAGGAATCCCTCTCTCCAGCTGCCCAAAGGAGGGTCTGGGGAGAAGGGACCCCATTCATGCCAGCCTTCATCTGGCCAAGTCCAACTGCAAGGACCATCTCAGCCCCCACATCAAAATGCAGCCCCAGGGAAGCCGGTGTTGGGCTTGCAGGAAACATACGCTATTAACTAATAGAAGAGAACATTCGTAGGACATAAACGTTCTTACGGCTGGAAGGGACCTTGGAGGTCTTCTAGTCCATCCCCCTGCTGAAGGCAGCAGCTGTATACCCAGTCCAATGATTGTCATCGACTTGGGAAAACCTCCACTGATGGAGACCCCACAACTCCAGGAGGGAAGCTATTTAACTGATGAATTGTTCTCATTCTATCAGGAGATTTCACTGTGGGAAAATCTGTAGCTGATCTGGGATCCTTGGTGCATTCTCAGCTTGCTGGTTTCCTTGCAGACTTTTCATGACCCAACTAGGTAACTTCATCAGTGCTAGAAGGGAGAGGGGTTTGCAGAAGGAAGGAAGGAAGGAAGGAAGGAAGGAAGGAAGGAAGGAAGGAAGGAAGGAAGGAAGGAAGGAAGGAAGGAGGGTCCTTGGTGCTCTCTGTGGTTGGTGGTTTTCTTGCAGACGTTCCTTTACCCAACTGATAAGGAACATCATCAGTTCTAGAAGGAAGTGAGCTGTGCTCCTTGTTTATAAACGTTTATACACCTACCCAACCTGGGTGGATCGTGAAACGTCTGCATGAAAACCACCAAGCTCAGAGAGCACCAGGCACCTATCATGTTAACTAACCCTTGCACAGGCTGGAGGTAACTCAAGGCTGTCTGGTGTAAGAATGGTCGACCAGCTGGAGTCAACATTATGAGGACACAAACGGCTGCTGTGGTGTGGTTTGGTGGTGTGTAGATGCAAGGCAGGAAGGACCATCTCGGGCCTACAAGAAGCTGCCCCATTGCTGATCCCTCTTTTGCCAGCCTCCCAATGTGGCCCAGCTTAAGCGATGTCCCCCATCCTGAGGTTCTCGAGGTTGATGTCCCACAAGGGGGAAAAGAGGGCTTAAATCAGGGGTCTTCAAACCTGGCTCTTTTACGACTTGTGGACTTCAACTCCCAGAATTCCTCAACCAGCGTCCCTTTTGTCCTGCTTGCTCTCTTGCAATCCCTTCCTCTGCAATTCTCCACTCTAGAGAGGAGGAGAAAAAAAAATAGGCACGGCTGGCTGGGGAATTCTGGGAGTTGAAGTCCACAGGTCTTACAGTGCTCACGTTTGAAACATATTCACCTTAAGCCAGGGCTCTTCAAAATTGGCCCTTTTATGATTTGTGGACTTTAACTCCCAGAATTCCTCAGCCAGCGAGGAATTCTGGGAGTTGAAGTCCACAAGTCAGCAAAGGGCCACGTTTGAAGAGCCCTGGCTTAAATCTTGGTATAGCTCTAGGTAAATGGAATTAAGGAGAAACTTCCTAACAGTGGGGACAATTAACCAGTGGAACAACTTGCCACCAGAAATCATGGGCGCTCCATCATTGGAGGTTTTCAAGAAGAGACTGGACAGTCGTTTGTTAGAGATGGCATAGGGTCTCCTGCTTGAGCAGGGGGTTGGACTAGAAGACCTCCAAGGTCCCTTCCAGCTCTATTCTATTCTAAATTCTTCAGCTGGAGCTCAGAGGCTGGCAACATGGCGGGAACAGACAGAGAGAGCCAAGGCTGCTTTGTGTTAAGTGTGAGAGACACTTTCTGGAATCTCATCCTACTTCAGATGGAGCTTCACTGTTGTTCTCCACGGGTCCCAAAGGTGTTTTTTCAAAAGGCAACTGGACTCTCTTTGTGTTTTTTTTTCCTCTTGGAAGACATTTCACTTCTCGTCCAAGAAGCTTCTTCCAGTTCTGACTGAACGACGAGGAATGGAAGGATGTATATGCCTTGCAGTCATCTGGTCGTTAGTACTCTCCACCTGGAGGTTTTATCTGCGTCCTCAGGGTCACCTGAGTGATGCAAATGGGGGTGGGGCCTTCTTGGACCTGCTGAGAGGACCGTGTTGTAGACTGGAGGTAGACGATGTTGTGTCCCTCCCCCTCGGTTGAGGGAGGGGTGTTCAGTTTCGACCTAGAGGGCCTCTTTGACCCCTCTTTCAAACCAGCGGTCCTCCCTGTCCAAAATTTGGACTTTGCTGTCTTCAAGAAAACGATCTTCCAGTTCTGATGGGCTGGTAAAGGCAAAGGCCACTCTTTTGAAGTCCAAGTTCTTGACCAGGGGTAGGCAACCTTGGCTCTTTTATGACTCGTGGACTTCAACTCCCAGCATAGCTGACTCAGGAATTCTGGGAGTTGAAGTCCACGAGTCATAAAAAAGCCAAGTTTGCTTACACCTGTTCTTGACCAAGAGACCAATAAACTCCAAGTGGCCTCAGCCGCTCTCAGAGAAAGCACTAATGGCCATATGGCTGCAAGGAATACATTTGGTCAGAACTGAAGAAGCTTCCGGGATGAGAAGGGAAATGTCTTCAAGGAAAAACAAAGAGAGTCCAGTTGCCTTTTTGGCACAAAAGCACCTTTGGGACAACCGTGACCTGGAGGACGGAGGATCTCCGTGGAAGTTGCCATCCACAGGACCTGCTCTGGGGTCAACGTGCCTACGAGAGCCATACAGGTCTTCCTTTTACTCCGAGGAGGAGACTATCTACGGGGTGCTGCCCATGGTCCACCCGACGCTGAGACAGAAAGGAGCCTAGCAGGCAAGTCCAACCAGTTTCTCGGCACTCTGCTTCTCCACCAGCTACTAACAGCATTTCATGGCATCCTCGGGCTGGAAGGGACGGACCTTGGAGGTGTTCTAATCCAACCCACTAACCAAGATCATAGAATCCCAAGGCTGGAAGGGACCTTGGAGGTCTTCTAGTCCAACCCAATGACCAATATCATAGAATCCTAGGGATGGAAGGGCCCTTGGAGGTCTTCTAGTCCAACCCGATGACCAATATCATAGAATCCTAGGGATGGAAGGGCCCTTGGAGGTCTTCTAGTCCAACCCGCTGACCAATATCATAGAATCCCAAGGCTGGAAGGGCCCTTGGAGGTCTTCTAGTCCATCTCCTTGCCCAAGATCATAGAATCCTAGGGATGGAAGGGCCCTTGGAGGTCTTCTAGTCCAACCCCCTGCCCAAGATCATAGAATCATAGGGCTGGAAGGGAATTAGAGGGCTTCTATGCACAAGATCATAGAAGGAAAAGGACCCTGGAGGTCTCCCTGCCTAAGATCACAGGATCCTAGGACTGGAAGGGATCTTGGAGATGGTTCTAGTCTACCCCCTCTGGGTAGGACTGGAGAGGTCAGAAAAGTCAAGATGGCAGCCACCGCCGTGCGATCAGAGCCCGGCCTCCTTTACCGTACAAGATGCAGCAAAAGAGGAGGGGGCTTAATTGTCAAATTGGCTCTTTTAACATCCCACTCACACAGCCACAAGGCACACAGCCACACACAGGCACACACACACACACACACAGGCACCCAATGAAAGGAAAGGGAGAAGCAACTGAAAACAACGGAGGGGTGTATCAAAATTAGGATTTTATTAAAATACAAGCAAAAAAAGGATCAAAATAAGACAGTAATAATGATGTTGGGGTTCAATAAGCGAAGGTGGTAGTGTGGGGGGGGAGGGAGGGAATGGAAAAATATGAACAAGCAACACAAAGCAACATTGGTGGCCCCAACTTCCACGATTCCCCCTTTGCTCCCTGCAGGGGCCCAAAGCCAAAGGGCCCCCCACCCTGCCCGATTGCACCACGGATGAGGCCCTGCCTACCCCACCTTCCCCGTGGGGAGCTCAGCACGGAGGCCTTACCTACGGAGTGGGGGTCTTGGGGGGGGCAAAGACGGGCAGTCCCGATTCCTGGGTTGCAACCTGCAAACGGTATACCCATAGTCCTTGACTTACGACTACAATCGAGGCCGACGTTTCCACTGCTGGGTGAGACAGTTGTTAAGCGAGTCACGGTCAGTTTTCTTGCTGCGGTCGTTAAGCAAATCACTGCAGCGGCCAAGTCAGCCACACACAGTCGCTGAGTGAATCCGGCTTGCCCATAGACCAGAAGTAAGCAACCTTGGCTCTTTTGTGACTGGTGGACTTCAACTCCCAGAATTCCTGAGCCAGCCACGCTGAGGGGAAAGGGAGAGGTTTCCAAGCTGAGCCATGCCAGCTCAGGAATTCTGGGAGTTGGTCCACCAGTCATGAAGGGAGGCATAGTTCCCCATGCTGGCTCAGGAATTCTGGGAGTTGAAGTCCACCAGTCATAAAAGAGCCAAGGTTCCCCACCCCTGCCATAGACTTTGCTTGTCAGAAGGTTGCAGAATGGGGCCACATGATCCCGGGGACACTGTCCGACCGTCATAAATTTGAATCTGTTGAATTTCGATCACGGGGATGGTGCAACGGTCGTAACTGTGAAAATTGGTCACGTTATTCACCAGAGCACCAGAGGGCAGGACGAGAAACAATGCTTGGAAACTGACCAAGGAGACAAGCAACCCGGAATTATGGAGAAACTTCCTGACAGTGAGGACAATCAACCAGTGGAACAGCTTGCCACCAGAAGTGGTGAATGCTCCATCCCTGGAGGTTTTAGAGAAGAGGCTGGGCAGTCATTTGCCTGAGATGGTAGAGGGCCTCCTGCTTGAGTGGGGGGCTGGACTAGAAGACCTCCAAGGTCCCTTCCGGCTCTATTCTATTCCAAGTCCCTTTTTTTCAGCGCTGTTGAAATACGATCCCTAAATGAATGGTTGTTAAGTCGAGGGGAATGGGGTCTCCCTGGCCAACCTCACAAGGGAAAAGCCCCCCCCCCCCGTTGGTTAAACTCCCTTGACAAATGTCTCGCTTAGCAACATAAATTTGGGGCTGCAGAGGACTGTGGTGCCTCTAATGGCTTTCCTGGGAAGTCTTGGCCTTCATTGGAGCTGGGAGCCCTTTTCAATCTCTCTCTCTCCCTTTTCCTCTTCCAGCTGTGGGGATGCAGGGACCGGTCAGAAAGGTCAAGAGGTCAACTGCAACCCTGCCATCCAAGCCCCATTGGTGCAGGTGGTAGCCCCCCGGCTTACAGGCGTTCATTTAGTGACCGCTCGGAGCTACAGCAGCGTTGAAAAAAGCGACTTGACAACCGAAGCAGCCTCTCCGTGGTCGCCTGATCTGGGCAACGGGCTCGTATTTATGACGGTCACGGCGTCCCGTGCCAGGGGGATCACGTGACCCCCCCTTTTGCGACCTTCCCACAAGCCAACAGGGAAGCCAGATCCGCTTAACGACCAGGTTGCCAGCTTAACAACTGCAGGGATTCAGTGACTGTGGCAGGAAAGGATGTGAAATGGAGCAAAACTCACTTAACAGCTGTCTCGCTTAGCAACGGAAATTTTGAGCTCAATTGTGGTCATAACTCAAGGACTATCTGTACTTTATGTGCAAGGTATATGTGCATGGTGTCTCCATCTCTCTCTCTCTTCCTCTCATCTATCTATCTATCTATCTATCTATCTATCTATCTATCTATCTATCTATCTATATCTATCTATCTATCTATCTATCTATCTATCTATCTATCTATCTATCTATCTATCTATCTATCTATCTCTGTCTATATCTATCTGTGTATCTCTCTACCTCTGTCTATATCTATCTATCTATCTATCTATCTATCTATCTATCTATCTATCTATCTATCTATCTATCTCTGTCTATATCTATCTGTGTATCTCTCTACCTCTGTCTATATCTATCTATCTATCTATCTATCTATCTATCTATCTATCTATCTATCTATCTATCTATCCATCCATCCATCCATCCATCCATCCATCCATCCCCTCCTTTCTGAAGAGCCAAGCTTCCTCAAAGTGGGACTCTGTACAATCAAAAGTTAAAATATTAACAACCATATATAAAACCAAAATGTTAGAATTACATCAAAGGAAGCCAGAATAATTCATGACACTGAAGGGTGTTGATAAAAGGTAAAAGGTTGATGCATTTTATCTTTGGGGGACCACACCTTGTTCTCACCTCACCTCCTCTCACCAGACACAACTCCAACCTTGGCAATTTGCACAAGATACAATTCTTGGTGTTGTTGTTTTGTGAGGCGCTACTAGCCTCTTAATCAAACCCAGCCCACCTGATCAGCTTTTGCTTCAACGGGATAATTTATTATATCAGATTAGCCAGAGAAATGGGTGAATTTAACAGCTAGTTGAGGATTGTGATATGAGCGCAGTCTGGGATTGAAAAGTGGTCTCTCTTTGCAAAGTTGATTCGACTTTTGGGCAGCTGGACAGCTCGGCCTTAGCCACTGACATGCCTGCCTGTCCAAACATTTGCACAACCCTCATTCCAAAGTACCTTTTGCCATTAATTGGGAAAAATGTGCAAACAGGCCTTTGTGTGCCAGTTTGCGCACCAAATAAAAAAGCAAGATAAATAAGGCAGGGCGATAAAGTTCAGTGCAAATGCCACGTGCAAACGGGGAGGGGAGGATTCAGGAGGACAAGAAATTTTTCCCTCCCCAGGTTCATAATTAATAATTAATCATAATGAAAAGCTGTGTGTAAACATGGAGGAGAAGGATTGTGGTGGTCTCTGAGCTTATTTTTTTTGCTGACGTCTCATGACCCAACTAGGTAACATCTTCAAGGAATAAGCAGGGAATAACACCAGAGGAACAATCAAGCAGAAAACAAGGAAATACTGTCTATAAATAGGGAGAAACCCCACCTCTCTCTTCTAGCACTGATGGTGTTCCCTAGTTGGGTCATGAAACGTCTGCAATAAAATCTGCAACCTCGGAAAGCACCGTGGTTCTGGATGAGTCAGATGGCCCTAAAGCCTGTTGATCCTCATTGATTTACACCTCTGAATGGAATCCGGAGGATCTTCTGAATGGCTTCCACCTCTAACCCCACAGCCCCCCAACAATCTTTGGGGCTGGCAAGAGGAGCAGTTTTAAGTTGGTAGGGAAACCCAGTGAACCAAAGTACTTTGGGTTGTGATCTCTCTCTCTGTCTCTCTTCGTCTTTTTCTCTTTCTGTCTCTCTTTTCTCTGTCTTTCTCACACACACACATACACACAAGCTCACACACACAAACACACTCACACACCACTGAGTCTCCAGATCTGCCACCATCCCATAGCTCGCCTGTTAATAGAGAGACCAAAAACAGTTTGGGACCTTCTGCGGTGGGATTGTGCCCCCAGCCTCCTTGCTCCGCGACCGATAAATCTTCGCCCGCCACCCCCCCCAGGGCAAGCACTGCATCCTGACCACGCTTGGGGGCAACCGTGCCAGAAGCTCAGGTCACAGGCTGGTCAGCAGGACCATCCCTTCCTACGCTGGCCGAGCCCTGAAAAACGGTGTGCGAATGCAGAAGCCGAACCGACAGCGGTCCCCCCCCCAGGGCGCAGGGGCCCTGGTCTGTTCCAGGCAGGCCATTTTGGAAAACTTTGGAGAGCGAAAGAGCTGCCTTAGTGTCGAAAGGGAAAGAGCGCCTGCTCTGTCCTTAAAAGGACCTCGAGCGTTAAACAAAGCAATTCAAAATGGTTCCAGAGGGATCCATTTTGCGCACTATTGCACCCCACAGCTGGTGAAATGTCCTTAACCTGATGTCTCCATCTTGAAGAAGAGAAGGAAGATCTTGTACTAGGAGTTGAAGAAACGTGACATTCCAGATTCCACTCCTCCTCCTCCTCCTCCTCCTCCTCCTACTACTACTACTACTACCAAACCCCTCTCCCTTCCACCACCAATTATGTTACTTAGTTGGGTAATGAAACACCAAGCTCAGAGACCACCAAGGATTATGTCACTGCACGTGTTTTTTTTGGTGATTTTTTTTGGTGATTTTTTAAGGTGATTTATACCTTGACAGATTAATCGTCCTCTTCCTCCTCTCTGCAAATCTCACTCTCTCCTAGCACCTAGTTGGGTAATGAAAGGTCTGCAAGAAAACCACCAACCTCAGAGAGCACTAAGGATCCCTCAATCCTCCTATTCCTCCTCCCTACTTACTACTACCACTCTACTACCACTACTACTACTGCATTCCGACTGCCTGGCTTACAACTGTCTGCTTCTTCCTTGGGAATCTTTCAAGATTCACTGCTCTTAAGTAGTAAAAACCCCTTTTCATCACAGCGGTTGCCTACGCGAGCTCTGGGATTATGGGGGTCAGAAACCCCCAAGTCTCTCCTTCCTCGGCAGGCCGGTTCTGACAGCAAAGGGGCTGCCCCACACTTCCCTGTGCTCTGCGCAAGAGCTGTCTCAGTGCACACGCGGAGCACAAAATGCCACCTTGAGTTTCTCGGCGAACGAGGCCCAAAGCCAGCCCGGGTTTCCTGTCCCCAGCCCGGATCCCTGTAGATGTTTGAATTGCAAAGTCTGCGATGGCTGAGGGTCGTGGGAACCGAAATACACCACCTTTGGAGAGGCCCAGGACTCAGGGGTAGGCAACCTTGGCCCTTTTATGACTCGTGGACTTCAACTCCCAGAATTCCTGAGCCAGCCATGCTGAGGGGAAAGGGAGAGGTTTCCAAGCTGAGCCCTGCTACCTCAGGAATTCTGGGAGTTGAAGTCCATGAGTCACAAAAGAGCCAAGGTTTCCTACCCCTAGCCTAGGCCTAGGCCACTTTATGACTCGTGGACTTCAACTCCCAGAATTCCTGAGCCAGCCACGCTGAGTGGAAAGGGAGAGGTTTCCATGCTGAGCAAGGCTGGCTGAGGAATTCTGGGAGTGGAAGTCCACCAGTCATTAAAAAAAGCCGAGGTTATGCCTCCCCCTTGCCCAGGTTGAGGAAGGCCGGGCTCAAATTCGACACCGGCCAATTTGGACTGAGGTGAAAAGGCGCCAGGAGGGAGCGAAATGTTTCCAAAGGAAAAACAAGAAAGTCCAGTTGCCTCCTGAAAAAGCGCCTTTGGGGCAACCAGGACCTGGAGGACTGAGAATCTCCATAGATATTTAGCTATGCCTTTTGGGATGAACGCCGTCTGAATAGTGCGGGAGGGTGGACGGACTTCCAGAAAACATCGCAGGCTACAGGAACCGCTTGGGCTTCAGTCTGAGATGCAGACAACACAAAATAGAATGAAGGCTACTGCTAAGCTTGTAAGCCGCCCTGAGTCTTCGAAGAAGGGCGGGATATAAATGGAATTAAAATAAAAAAATAAATAAATAAAACCATCCCCAACAGCCTGCTCCTGTCTTCAACCGGGAAGGGACCCAGGGCGGAAGACATCCTGCAGCCAAGAAGGCTTCCTACCCATTTGCACCACTCAGGTGACCCCCGAGGACACAGGTAAAACCTCCAGGTGGCCTCAGGGACTCCCTAAAAAGAAGGCAAATGACCAGCTGTCTGCAAGGAGTATAAATCCTTCCCTTCCCTTCAGCCAGAGCCGAAGAAGCTTCTGGGAGGAGAAGCGAAAGCTCTTCCAAGAAAAACAAGAATGTCCGGTTGCTTCCCGAAAAAAAGCACCATTGGGGCCCCGGGAGGACTTCTGTTCTTCTGTCTCTGGACGAAGAACACGGGGGGGGGACACCACACCGAGAGAGTGGGAAAGGGGGGACAAGCGACACCACGTGCGTCCTTGCTCTCACTGCACAAGTGACCCCCATCGTGCACCTTGCCTCAGCCCCCTGCAAGCCAGGTGGATGCAATTTGCAGGAGAGGCGCTGGACAACTCTGCAGATGGGGCTCCTTCAAACAGGCCGAGTTCAGGAGCCGTGCCGGAGGCGCGGCACGGATTCCCAGAGACCCCAGCGCAAGCCCACTCCTCTCCTCTCCAGCCCGGCTTTGGGTTCCTGGCCTCCCCTTCCCTTTAGACGCTTTTGGGTGAAAGGTCGATGAGATCCTGTTGACCCAAAAGGTTTTTGGTTCTGCTCTTGACCGGCAACTTGACCAGCAGCTCCTTCCAAAACCTTCCCGATGGGTATCGGGACTTCTCGCCTTTCCACTTAATGACGGTCAGTACCGCCTTGGCTTGCCGGAGCTCCTTCACCTTGCTCTTCTTGACGGGCTTGTACTGGACCAGGATCACCTTGATGGTGCCCTGCGAAGCCATGTTCTCCAGGCCGGCCTTAAACTCCAGCAAGGCCTGGGTGCCCTGCAGGACGTAGTTGGGGCTCAGCACAACCAAGAGACGCCGGCTTCTCTGGATGAAGCTCAGAGTTTCATCCGTGACAACTGGGAGAGAAAACAGGCAGGTTAGCGACCGGCGGGCGAGAACTCTCCCGCAGCTGTGAGCAAGGAAATTCAAGAACTCGGCCGAGGACGTCACACTTCTCGTGTCTCAAACGTTACTTTCTGAAGCTCCTGGCCTTCAAGAGAATGAGGTAGGCTTGGAGGAGTCAGGATCTACCCTGAAGAAGACCTCCCTTCTTGTGGACACCAGCAACGTCCTCCCACCACCCCATACACCCTTTTCATATCTGGCACCTGCTCTGTCAACCGTGCAACGGTCTTGTTCTCATGCTTCCCTCCCAGCTTGGATCAAAGATGTCCAACTAGGAAACAGCCCAGATTGTTTTGTTGTGTTGGGACAACTGGAATAGTCACAGCCGTTATTTACTAATCAAGGAGAGGAACCACGTAGAACTCGGGAGAAATGTCCTGGCAGGGAGCAGAATTAACCAGTGGGGTGGACGTTGTGGGTGCTTCATCAGTGGACCTCAGCTGGGCTTCTCCATCGTAGGTGGGCCTGGATCAGGATGACCTTGACTCTGCCTGCCCAGATGACCAGGGCCTGCCCCAAAGTTTCAACGCTCTTCAAGAGAAGCTGAGAGAAAGGCCAACGTCACAGACCTACTGACTTCCCAGCTCAAGTTCTTCCTTCCATAAGCAGCTTCCTTCAGACCCACCCCCAGATCCACGGAGCAAAAGATGGCTGTGTTTCCGTCTCCTTTCCTCGAGCTAGTCTCTTCTCCGTGGTGACCTCTTTGCCCCCTACAATTTTCTCTCAACTCTTTCCAGAGGAAAGAGTTGTGGACTCAAAATGGCGGCACTTTTGCCCAGGTTAAAAGGATTGCTTCAGTTGTGCAGTTGGCGTCCTGATTTTTTTTTCTGAGGGGGCCTCCCTGCGATATAGACTCGCTTAAAGGGGATCAAAGCCGCCTAACAGGCTAAAATATAAGGGATATCAACAGAAATGTAAAACGTTGGCAGGAGAACCAGGCTACTGGGCTTCTCCCCTGTCCCCAACACGACCTCCTGTCCAGATGTGACGGGAGCTAACCCTGGTACGTCCAGTCTAACTGCTTGTTGGTCTCTGCTGCTGGGAACCATGGGAGGCGGTGTCTCAATGGACTTCAGCTTGGGGAAGCTTTTCAAGAATCCCCAAATCTACCCTGTGCTCTTAATCTAAATTGTCTTTAGATCTCTCCAGAGCTTAAAGATGGGCAGTTCTGACTTCAGCGCATCCCTGGATCCCCTCTGAGTCTAGAGCTGTTGGGAGCAACACCCCAAATGAGAAAAAAAAACTGTACATCTGGAATCAAACGGGTTTCCTCACCGTTCACATTGCAGCATAAGCTGCAAAAAAATAAGCTGGACAATTAAAGCGAGATCGCTCCGCCATGAAATTGCTATACTTTTAAGTTCAGTGTGTCAGAATCCATTTATATTTCATTTCTAACTCCCTCTTTCTGCAAACCCAAATCTCACCCCACCCCACAGCGCTTCCTGGATTCTGCCGTTCCCAGGACAAGAAGCAACGGATGGAAACTAGTCAAGGAGAGAAGCAACCCAGAACTAAGGAGAAACTTCCTGACAGTGAGAACAACTAACCAGTGGAACAACCTGCCTCCAGAAGTGGTGAATGCTCCAACGCTGGAAGTTTTCAAGAAGAGACTGGACAGCCATTTGCCTGAAATGGGATAGGGTTTCCTGCCTGAGCAGGCGGTTGGACTAGATGACCTCCAAGGTCCCTTCCAACTCTATTATTATTATTATTATTATTATTATTATTATTATTATTATTATTACTACTACTATTATTAATTATTATTATTATTATTATGGAGGAAAGAGAATAGACAGGGAACTTTATTGCCCTCACCTCTTTCCCTCAGATGTAATGTTTGTTTATTCAGCCTGCCTGGTGGCCATCAGACCGATGGAAGAAACCCACTCCCTCCGAACTACGAACAACTAAGAAAGGGGGGAGGGATTGACGAAAGGAAATCCTCTCCCTATCTGATTTACAAGCAAACAAGAAAGGTGGTAGTGGGAGAATTCTGGCTTGTATCTCCAGATGGAATGTGAAGGGGAGGAAGCAATCGTGCTGCGAATGGACTGATGGTTCTCCCTTTCCCACGAGGGGTTTGACACCTGAGACTTGACTGATCTGGGACTGACCAAATGGACTGAGGGGTGGGGTTTTGCTCGGGGAGACTTTAAAAATATCGATCTGTGAGACAGTTTTCAGATCCTGTCTATTATCTCCTCTGTCATCTCTGTCTTAGTAAAAGTTCCTTCTTGGACAATCTCCTCTCCAAGAGTTTTGCTTTCTTAAGGTGTGGATTGGAGTGGGTTCCGACACAGTGTTTCTCAACCTCAGGAACATTAAGCTGGGAGAACTTCAACACCCATAATTCCCCAGCCAGCAGGTGTGAACTTCATCACCCAGAATCCCCAAGCCAACACGTCTGGACTTCAACTCCCAGAATTCTATGGCACTAACGCATTCCTGTGTATCCCCATTGTGGCCCGCTTACTCTCTTGTCATCCCTTCCTCTGCAACCTCTCTGCTCTAGGCAGCAGGAGGAAAAAAATAATAATAATACAGGCACAGCTGACAGAGGAATTCAAGGAGTTGAAGTCCTCCCATCTTAAAGTTCCCGAGGTTGAATAACAAAAATGGGGCAACGTTTGGCATTTGTGGCTGACCAGGAATAATTTAGGAGCCCAAAAAAGAATCGGCAGTGATGCAGAATAAAGCATCAGCTAAGGTTCCCATGTTCCCCTCGGTCAATTTTATTTTTTTTTCCAAAACTCCCCCCCAAAAGGAGAGCCACCGTTTGCGCAGGGCCCTGGAACCCCCACCCACCCCATCCTTCTTTTTCCCTTTTGGCCTAAGCTTTCTCTGCAAAAACTCCTTCTTGTGTCCTCAGCTCTCCCGCCAGGAGGTTTGGTGGGGGGGGGGAAGGAAGCCCAAGCGATCAAAAGCCCCTCTGTTGGAAAACGGGCAACAGCTGCCAACTCAAAAACCGTTTGTTCCGATCAGAATTCCCTTGCAGAGCTAACAACTCTCTCTCTCTCTCTCTCTCTGGAGGAGGGACCTGCTCTGGGGATTCTTCTCTGGCCCCATCAGCCACAGCTGTGTATGCACACGGGGGGGGGCGCAGGGGTGAGTGAGGAAGGGGGAGGCAGCCCAGCCTCCCCACTCCAGAGAGAGAGAGAGAGAGAGAGAGAGAGAGAGATGATGGAGGGGTTTGGGATACTCACTTCCTCCGGGCAGACTGTCTCGGTCGAAAATGCACAGCTTGTAGCCGTACTCGTTCTCCAAAACCGCCCGGAGGGTCAGCAGCACAAAGTCCTCTTCCTCCGTGTTCCTGGCGTAGGAGACGTAGACGTCGTACTCCTTCCCATCTGGTGGAGGGGGGGAGGGAGGGAGAGAGAGAGAGAGAGAGAGAGGAGAAAGAAGAGAGAGAAGAGGAAAGAGAAGACAGATGTTTCAGAAGAGAGAGAGAGAAGAGAAAAGAGAGAGAGAACAGAGAGGAAACAGAAGAGAGAGAGGGAGAAAAGAAAGAGAGAGGAGAGAACAGAAAGAAAGAAGAGAGAGGAGAAAGAAGAGAGAGAAGAGACAAAGAGAGGGAGAGAGAGAAGAGAACAGAGAAAGAAGAGAGAGGAGAAAGGAAAGAGAGAGAGGAGACAGAAGAGAGGAGAAAAAGAGAGAGGGAGGGAGAGAGAGGAGAAACAAGAGAGAAAAGGAAAAGTGAGATGAGAGAGAAGAGAGAGAGAAGAGAAAAGAGAGAGAGAACAGAGAGAAAGACAGAAGAAAGAGAGGCAGAAAAGAAAAGAGAGAGGAGAGAACAGAAAGAAAGAAGAGAGAGGAGAAAGAAGAGAGAGAAGAGGAAAGAGAAGACAGATGTTTCAGAAGAGAGAGAGAGAAGAGAAAAGAGAGAGAGAACAGAGAGGAAACAGAAGAGAGAGAGGGAGAAAAGAAAGAGAGAGGAGAGAACAGAAAGAAAGAGGAGAGAACAGAAAGAAAGAAGAGAGAGGAGAAAGAAGAGAGAGAAGAGACAAAGAGAGGGAGAGAGAGAAGAGAACAGAGAAAGAAGAGAGAGGAGAAAGGAAAGAGAGAGAGGAGACAGAAGAGAGGAGAAAAAGAGAGAGGGAGGGAGAGAGAGGAGAAACAAGAGAGAAAAGGAAAAGTGAGATGAGAGAGAAGAGAGAGAGAAGAGAAAAGAGAGAGAGAACAGAGAGAAAGACAGAAGAAAGAGAGGCAGAAAAGAAAAGAGAGAGGAGAGAACAGAAAGAAAGAAGAGAGAGGAGAAAGAAGAGAGAGAAGAGGAAAGAGAAGACAGATGTTTCAGAAGAGAGAGAGAGAAGAGAAAAGAGAGAGAGAACAGAGAGGAAACAGAAGAGAGAGAGGGAGAAAAGAAAGAGAGAGGAGAGAACAGAAAGAAAGAGGAGGGAACAGAAAGAAAGAAGAGAGAGGAGAAAGAAGAGAGAGAAGAGACAAAGAGAGGGAGAGAGAGAAGAGAACAGAGAAAGAAGAGAGAGGAGAAAGGAAAGAGAGAGAGGAGACAGAAGAGAGGAGAAAAAGAGAGAGGGAGGGAGAGAGAGGAGAAACAAGAGAGAAAAGGAAAAGTGAGATGAGAGAGAAGAGAGAGAGAAGAGAAAAGAGAGAGAGAACAGAGAGAAAGACAGAAGAAAGAGAGGCAGAAAAGAAAAGAGAGAGGAGAGAACAGAAAGAAAGAAGAGAGAGGAGAAAGAAGAGAGAGAAGAGGAAAGAGAAGACAGATGTTTCAGAAGAGAGAGAGAGAAGAGAAAAGAGAGAGAGAACAGAGAGGAAACAGAAGAGAGAGAGGGAGAAAAGAAAGAGAGAGGAGAGAACAGAAAGAAAGAAGAGAGAGGAGAAAGAAGAAAGAGACAAAGAGAGGGAGAGAGAGAAGAGAACAGAGAAAGAAGAGAGAGGAGAAAGGAAAGAGAGAGAGGAGACAGAAGAGAGGAGAAAAAGAGAGAGGGAGGGAGAGAGAGGAGAAACAAGAGAGAAAAGGAAAAGTGAGATGAGAGAGAAGAGAGAGAGAAGAGAAAAGAGAGAGAGAACAGAGAGAAAGACAGAAGAAAGAGAGGCAGAAAAGAAAAGAGAGAGGAGAGAACAGAAAGAAAGAAGAGAGAGGAGAAAGAAGAGAGAGAAGAGGAAAGAGAAGACAGATGTTTCAGAAGAGAGAGAGAGAAGAGAAAAGAGAGAGAGAACAGAGAGGAAACAGAAGAGAGAGAGGGAGAAAAGAAAGAGAGAGGAGAGAACAGAAAGAAAGAGGAGGGAACAGAAAGAAAGAAGAGAGAGGAGAAAGAAGAGAGAGAAGAGACAAAGAGAGGGAGAGAGAGAAGAGAACAGAGAAAGAAGAGAGAGGAGAAAGGAAAGAGAGAGAGGAGACAGAAGAGAGGAGAAAAAGAGAGAGGGAGGGAGAGAGAGGAGAAACAAGAGAGAAAAGGAAAAGTGAGATGAGAGAGAAGAGAGAGAGAAGAGAAAAGAGAGAGAGAACAGAGAGAAAGACAGAAGAAAGAGAGGCAGAAAAGAAAAGAGAGAGGAGAGAACAGAAAGAAAGAAGAGAGAGGAGAAAGAAGAGAGAGAAGAGGAAAGAGAAGACAGATGTTTCAGAAGAGAGAGAGAGAAGAGAAAAGAGAGAGAGAACAGAGAGGAAACAGAAGAGAGAGAGGGAGAAAAGAAAGAGAGAGGAGAGAACAGAAAGAAAGAAGAGAGAGGAGAAAGAAGAGAGAGAAGAGACAAAGAGAGGGAGAGAGAGAAGAGAACAGAGAAAGAAGAGAGAGGAGAAAGGAAAGAGAGAGAGGAGACAGAAGAGAGGAGAAAAAGAGAGAGGGAGGGAGAGAGAGGAGAAACAAGAGAGAAAAGGAAAAGTGAGATGAGAGAGAAGAGAGAGAGAAGAGAAAAGAGAGAGAGAACAGAGAGAAAGACAGAAGAAAGAGAGGCAGAAAAGAAAAGAGAGAGGAGAGAACAGAAAGAAAGAAGAGAGAGGAGAAAGAAGAGAGAGAAGAGGAAAGAGAAGACAGATGTTTCAGAAGAGAGAGAGAGGAGAAAAGAGAGAGAGAACAGAGAGGAAACAGAAGAGAGAGAGGGAGAAAAGAAAGAGAGAGGAGAGAACAGAAAGAAAGAGGAGGGAACAGAAAGAAAGAAGAGAGAGGAGAAAGAAGAGAGAGAAGAGACAAAGAGAGGGAGAGAGAGAAGAGAACAGAGAAAGAAGAGAGAGGAGAAAGGAAAGAGAGAGAGGAGACAGAAGAGAGGAGAAAAAGAGAGAGGGAGGGAGAGAGAGGAGAAACAAGAGAGAAAAGGAAAAGTGAGATGAGAGAGAAGAGAGAGAGAAGAGAAAAGAGAGAGAGAACAGAGAGAAAGACAGAAGAAAGAGAGGCAGAAAAGAAAAGAGAGAGGAGAGAACAGAAAGAAAGAAGAGAGAGGAGAAAGAAGAGAGAGAAGAGGAAAGAGAAGACAGATGTTTCAGAAGAGAGAGAGAGAAGAGAAAAGAGAGAGAGAACAGAGAGGAAACAGAAGAGAGAGAGGGAGAAAAGAAAGAGAGAGGAGAGAACAGAAAGAAAGAGGAGGGAACAGAAAGAAAGAAGAGAGAGGAGAAAGAAGAGAGAGAAGAGACAAAGAGAGGGAGAGAGAGAAGAGAACAGAGAAAGAAGAGAGAGGAGAAAGGAAAGAGAGAGAGGAGACAGAAGACAGGAGAAAAAGAGAGAGGGAGGGAGAGAGAGGAGAAACAAGAGAGAAAAGGAAAAGTGAGATGAGAGAGAAGAGAGAGAGAAGAGAAAAGAGAGAGAGAACAGAGAGAAAGACAGAAGAAAGAGAGGCAGAAAAGAAAAGAGAGAGGAGAGAACAGAAAGAAAGAAGAGAGAGGAGAAAGAAGAGAGAGAAGAGGAAAGAGAAGACAGATGTTTCAGAAGAGAGAGAGAGAAGAGAAAAGAGAGAGAGAACAGAGAGGAAACAGAAGAGAGAGAGGGAGAAAAGAAAGAGAGAGGAGAGAACAGAAAGAAAGAAGAGAGAGGAGAAAGAAGAGAGAGAAGAGACAAAGAGAGGGAGAGAGAGAAGAGAACAGAGAAAGAAGAGAGAGGAGAAAGGAAAGAGAGAGAGGAGACAGAAGAGAGGAGAAAAAGAGAGAGGGAGGGAGAGAGAGGAGAAACAAGAGAGAAAAGGAAAAGTGAGATGAGAGAGAAGAGAGAGAGAAGAGAAAAGAGAGAGAGAACAGAGAGAAAGACAGAAGAAAGAGAGGCAGAAAAGAAAAGAGAGAGGAGAGAACAGAAAGAAAGAAGAGAGAGGAGAAAGAAGAGAAGAGACAAAGAGAGGGAGAGAGAGAAGAGAGAACAGAGAGAAAGAAGAGAGATGAGAGAAGAGAGAAGAGAAAAAGAAAGAGGGAGAGAGGGAGGGAGAGAGGAGAGAAAAGAAAGAGAAAAGTGAGATGAGACAGAAGAGAGAGAAGAGAAAAGAGAGAGAGGGAGGAGAGAACAGAGATAGAGAAGAGAGAAAGAGAAGAGATAAAGAAGAGAAAGAGGAGACAGGAGAGAAGAGAGAAGAGAAAAAGAGAGGGGGAGAGAGAGAAGCAGAAAGAGTTAGGGGCAACCACTGTCTCTGGTCCCTCCAGGCTTCGCTTGTCCACTCATTAAATCTGCATTCCTGGGTTGCAAATCAGAATGACAGAGCTGGAAGGGACCTGGGAGGTCTTCTAGTCCAACCCCCTGCTCAGGCAGGAGGCCCTGTGACCATGCCAGACAAGCGGCTGTCCAGTCTCTTCTTGAAAACCTCCAGTGTTGGAGCCCCCACAATGTCTGGAGGCAGGCAGGTGGTTCCACGGGCTAACGGTTCTTAACGACCGCTGCAAAGAAGGTCCTGTAGTCAGGTAGGTCAGGTGAGGGACCAGCTTTACGACCATCATGACTTATGGCCGTAATGGGCAGGGTCTGTTATAGTCATAAGTGGAGGACTAATCAAGGAGAGAAGCAACCTGGAACTAAGGAGAAACGTCCTGACAGGCAGAACAATTAACCGGTGGAACTCCTCGCCTCCAGAAGTTGTGGGGTGCTTCAACTGGGCTTCTCCATTGTAGCTGGGCATGGATCAGGATGACCTATACTTTTAAGGTCATCCTGGACGGACATTGTCCAGGAATGGTATAGGTTCTCCTCTTGAGCGAGGGGTTGGGCTAGAAGACCTCCAAGGTCCCTGGCAATTCTGCTATTCAGTGGAACCACTTCTCGCCAGAAGTTGTGGGTGCTGGAGGCTTTCAAGGAAGACTGGACAACTGTTTGTCTGGAATGGCACATAGGGTCTCCTGCCTGAGCAGGGGGTTGGACTAGAAGACCTCCAAGGTCCCTTCCAGCTGTCTTCTTGTGTTATGCTAAACATATATTGCCAACAAAACAGGAGACTTTTCTGGCTGAAGCTTCTAGTTCAGGGGTAGGCAACCTCGGCTCTTTTATGACCCCGTGGACTTCAATTCCCAGAATTCCTGAGCCAGCACAGCTGGCTCAGGAATTCTGGGAATTGAAGTCCACGGGTCATAAAAGAGCCGAGGTTGCCTACCCCTGTTCTAGTTCAAGTGAAAGGCAACTTCTACACGCTGCCTTGCAGGAGAAGCTAAGAAGATATAGTGTTTAAGCAGACAGAGATTTGTGATCATCCTTGGAAGCAGCCAGGCCCAATTAACATGGCAATTAAAATGCAATCAACATATAGTAGCTGGACAAAAGGCAGCGGTAGTAGCAGCCCTCCCCACTCTGTGGATTGGTAACTCAGTCAACACTATCGCAAGAGGGTCTCTGCTCTGGCAAGGCTGGGCCCTTAAACCAGGATCTTGCAGGAGCCCCCCAGACTGGACGGGGAGAAGGTCTCGCATTAAAGCCCACCACACAAGCCATTCAAGGCAGAGGTTAAACTGACCAGGACTAGCTAGACAGGCCAAATCCAGGTCTCCTGTCCCAGCAGAGCCCAGCTAGGGGTCTCCATGAAGACCCCTGCCCTGTGGCTCTGGCAATCAGTCCTTTGCACACCAGAGCTGCCCTAGGATGCCAGGACCCCTGCCTTTCTGCCAATCCTCAGGAAACGAGTTCAAGTCCCACGTTAGCCATAAAAGCCGGCTGGGTCAATCAGTGAGTTCTAGTCCCGCCTTAGGCACGAAAGCCGGCTGGGTGACTTTGGGCCAATCACCAGGAGACGGAGAGTTCTAGTCCCGGCTTAGGCAAGAAAGCCAGCTGGGTGACTCTGGGCCAATCACCAGGAGACGGTGAGTTCTAGTCCCGCCTTAGGTATGAATGGCGCTGGGTGACTTTGGGCCAATCACCAGGAGACGGTGAGTTCTAGTCCCGCCTTAGGTATGAATGGCGGCTGGGTGACTGTGGACCAATCACCAGGAGATGGGGAGTTCTAGTCCCACCTCAGGCATGAAAGCCGGCTGGGTGACTGTGGACCAATCACCAGGAGACGGTGAGTTCTAGTCCCGCCTTAGGTATGAATGGCGGCTGGGTGACTTTGGGCCAATCACCAGGAGACGGTGAGTTCTAGTCCCGCCTTAGGTATGAATGGCGGCTGGGTGACTGTGGACCAATCACCAGGAGACGGAGAGTTCTAGTCCCACCTCAGGCATGAAAGCCGGCTGGGTGACTGTGGACCAATCACCAGGAGACGGGGAGTTCTAGTTCCACCTCAGGCATGAAAGCCGGCTGGGTGACTCTGGGCCAATCACCAGGAGACGGTGAGTTCTAGTCCCGCCTTAGGTATGAATGGCGGCTGGGTGACTGTGGACCAATCACCAGGAGATGGGGAGTTCTAGTCCCACCTCAGGCATGAAAGCCGGCTGGGTGACTGTGGACCAATCACCAGGAGACGGTGAGTTCTAGTCCCGCCTTAGGTATGAATGGCGGCTGGGTGACTTTGGGCCAATCACCAGGAGACGGTGAGTTCTAGTCCCGCCTTAGGTATGAATGGCGGCTGGGTGACTGTGGACCAATCACCAGGAGACGGAGAGTTCTAGTCCCACCTCAGGCATGAAAGCCGGCTGGGTGACTGTGGACCAATCACCAGGAGACGGGGAGTTCTAGTTCCACCTCAGGCATGAAAGCCGGCTGGGTGACTCTGGGCCAATCACCAGGAGATGGTGAGTTCTAGTCCCGCCTTAGGTATGAATGGCGGCTGGGTGACTGTGGACCAATCACCAGGAGACGGGGAGTTCTAGTCCCACCTCAGGCATGAAAGCCGGCTCGGTGACTGTGGACCAATCACCAGGAGACGGTGAGTTCTAGTCCCGCCTTAGGTATGAATGGCGGCTGGGTGACTTTGGGCCAATCACCAGGAGACGGTGAGTTCTAGTCCCGCCTTAGGTATGAATGGCGGCTGGGTGACTGTGGACCAATCACCAGGAGACGGAGAGTTCTAGTCCCACCTCAGGCATGAAAGCCGGCTGGGTGACTGTGGACCAATCACCAGGAGACGGGGAGTTCTAGTTCCACCTCAGGCATGAAAGCCGGCTGGGTGACTCTGGGCCAATCACCAGGAGACGGTGAGTTCTAGTCCCGCCTTAGGTATGAATGGCGGCTGGGTGACTGTGGACCAATCACCAGGAGACGGGGAGTTCTAGTCCCACCTCAGGCATGAAAGCCGGCTCGGTGACTGTGGACCAATCACCAGGAGACGGTGAGTTCTAGTCCCGCCTTAGGTATGAATGGCGGCTGGGTGACTTTGGGCCAATCGCCAGGAGGCAGAAGAAGGTCCTGGTCATGGCAGGAGAAAGGCAGCTCTGGAGGTCCAGAGGCAAAGGCCGGCGGCCGAAGCTCCCTTACCGAGGATGGTTTCGTCTGTCCCAAAGTGAGCGCGGTAGAAGAGGACCATTTCCAGCCAGTAGAAATGGTAAATGACGGTCAGAATGACCACCAACAGCACGGTGGCCCCCAGACCACAGGCGAGCTCCACGGTGTATCTCAACACTGGGGCTGAAGGGAAGAGGAGGAGGAAGAGGAGGGATGGAAGAGAAAGAAGAAGGGATGGAGGAGGAGAAAGAGGGGAGGAAGGAGAGGAGGAGGAGGAGATTATTTTCACAACAAAGGCGAAACACAAGATGGCTGTTTCTAGAAGCACCCCAGCCAACCCCTGACTTTTAAAACAAGTAAGAGTTTCCCTGGAGGAAGGAGAAGATGGACACGAATGTTGGGGAGATGTGGGGGCATCGGGACCTCTACCCCAAATCACCTGGGCTCCCTTCCCGAACCTGGTTCAGAACCAGGAGCACCTCCGTCACCTTGACGGATCCTCTGCAAGAGTTTGTCTCCTGCTTCTGATTCCAAGCCAGCTCCTCAGTTCCTGGTCTGGGGCCAATAAGGACTAGGAACGAAGCCCCATATGGAGGGCAGCAGCGTGCCAGAAGTTCTGGACTGGCCTCCAGCAGGTCACCTGCTTCTTGTTGGGTCAAGCAAGGCTGAGGTTTCTGATCTGAACGGGCCGACAAAACTCTAGCATTCTATGAAACCACTGTACTAACCCTGGTTTTGCTGCAATCTCTTTTTGGTCAGCTACGTGTCTGAAGTGGTATCTCCTGCCTGAGCAAGGGGATGGACTAGAAGATCTCCAAGGTCCCTTCCAACTCTGTTATTCTGTTATTCTGACTTTCCTTTCCTTTCCTTTCCTTTCCTTTCCTTTCCTTTCCTTTCCTTTCCTTTCCTTTCCTTTCCTTTCCTTTCCTTTCCCTTCCCTTCCCTTCCCTTCCCTTCCCTTCCTCCCTCCCTCTCTCCCTCCCTCCCTCCCTCCCTCCCTCCCTCCCTCCCTCCCTCCCTCCCTCCCTCCCTCCCTTCCTTCCTTCCTTCCTTCCTTCCTTCCTTCCTTCCTTCCTTCCTTCCTTCCTTCCTAGAAAGCTTGGTCTGAAATGTCGGAAGGCCAAACGAGGCGGCAAGATTTGTTCCTTTATATGCTGAATGTATTTTAAGAAGACACTGGAGAGTGACTTGTCTGAAATGGTATAGGTTTTCCTGCCTGAGCCGGGGGGTTGGACTAGAAGACCTCTAAGTCCCCCTTCCAGCTGCGTTACTCCCCTTTTTTCCTCTCTGAGGAGGCTGGAGAAAGCAAGAAGGCATTTCCTTCACCTTTGTGGCAGCTGAGCAGAAGTTCCCAAATGAGAAGCCCCCCCCCCCAAAAAAAAATCCTCCTTCCTGGCAGAGACCAGAGCTAGCTGCCGGATTCCCAGAAAAACCAGGGGCTGCTTTGGGGGGAGGGGAGGGGAAATGTCCTTACGTTTCATCCTCACGACCGCCTGGGCGTGCACGAGGCCCCGGTTGTTCTGGGCGAAGCAGGTGAAGTTGCGTTTCAAATCCTTCTCCGTCACGCGGGGCACAACCAGATTCTTTTCGATCTTGGTCCCCCCGATCGACAAGGGGGTCTCCCTAGAGGAGGTCCGGGAGGGAAAGGAAAAATCCAAGTAGAAGAGCGCCCCCCACTGGCAAAACACGGGTTGCGTTTTTCAGCATTCACAACGCGGCCTTGGGCAGCCTTTAGACCCGCTGGGTGGGAAGTCTCGGAGTTGTGCAGACAGGCCTCCACTCCCAACAGTCCGTTTAGCGACCAAAGTTGCCACGGGGCTGAGAAAAGGGACTTGTGACCCTTTTTCACACTTAATGACTGTTGCGGGGTCCCCATAGTCAGACGACCGCTTGGCAACTGACTTGTATTTATGACGTTTGCCGCATCCCCGGGGTCATGTCATCACCATTTATAACCTTCCCAACCAGTTTCAGACAAGCAAAGTCAATGGGGGAAGCTAGATTTGCTTAATGACCAGAAGGGTCACTTAACAACCACTCTTTTATGACTGGTGGACTTCAACTCCCAGAATTCCTCAGCCAGCGTGGGGGAACTATGGCCCCTTCATGACTCGTGGACTTCAACTCCCAGAATTCCTCAGCCAGCATGGGGGAACTATGGCCCCTTCATGACTGGTGGACTTCAACTCCCAGAATTCCTCAGCCAGCATGGGGGAACTATGGCCCCTTCATGACTGGTGGACTTCAACTCCCAGAATTCCTCAGCCAGCATGGCTCAGCTTGGAAACTCTCCCTTTCTCCTCAGCGTGGCTGGCTCAGGAATTCTGGGAGTTGAAGTCCACGAGTCATAAAGCGGCCTAGGCCAGGGGTAGGCAACCCTTGGCTATTTTATGACTGGTGGACTTCAACTCCCAGAATTCCTGCTTGAAAACCTCTCCCTTTCCCCTCCGTGTGGCTGGCTCAGGAATTCTGGGAGTTGAAGTCCACGAATCATCAAAGAGCCAAGGTGGCCTACCCCTGGCCTAGAGAAAGTCAGGACCTTCCCCTCTTAGACGAGTGGACAGTCCTTGTCTCTTACGTGTGGGTCACGTTGAACTTGAGGTCGGTGACGTCATCCGAGTGTTTTCCATCAATGCCCCACCAGACCTCCTGGGGAGAGTCCTCCAGGAACGTGAACATCACCTCACAATGGAGAAACAGTTGTTCACCTAGCAGGAGAAAGAACGGGAAGGTTATCCCTCGTAAGGCCCACCTGGAATCGGGACCACCTCCTGGACCAGCCTGGCATCTCCGAGGAGCTTGGGGTGACCCCATGCCATTCCCGACCCAGGCACCCAACGAAGGGAGTTTGCTGCACCTTCAGCTTCAGAGGTTCCTGGAGATGAATCAATCGGGATGGAAGCTGGAAGGGACCCTTGGAGGTCTTCTAGTCCAGCCCCCTGCTCAAGCAGGAGACCCTACACCAGTGACGGCGAACCTTTTAGAGACCGACTGCCCAAACTGCAATCCCAAACCCACTTATGTACTGACAGGTGCCGGGTGGGCGTGGCCCATTGGGTGGGCGTGGCTGCAGCGGTAACGGCAGACTGGGCGGGACTAAAATGTTCCATCAATCAATTCCAACTTTGTGAGATCTTTTTTTTCCCCGCGAGAAGTTGAAATTGATTGATTGATTGAACCTTTTTTTTTTGTACACGGCGGCGGAGGCCTAAAGCGAAAAGGTTTTATAAAACCTATTTGAAGGCCTAGGACTGGGGCGACGGTGCGTGGGCCCACAGAGAGGACTCTGTGTGCCACCTGTGGCACCCGTGCCATAGGTTCGCCACCACGGCCCTACACCACTTCAGACAAGTGGCTGTCCAGTCTCTTCTTAAAAACCTACAGTGAGGGAGCACCCACGATTTCTGGAGGCAAGGAGTTCCACTGGTTAATTGTCCTCACTGTCAGGAAATTTCTCCTTAACTCCAGGTTGCTTCTCTCCTTGATTGGTTTCTTGTCCTGCCTTCAGGCACTTTGGAGAAGAGCTTGGCTCCCTCTTCTTTGGGGCAGCCCCTGAGAGATTGGAACATTGGCTATCATGTCTCCCCTCGTCCTTCTCTTTACTAAGCTGGACATACCCAATTCCTGCAACTGTTCTAACGCCCAAGAAATTCCTCTTTAGTTCCAGGTTGCTTCTCTCCTTGATGAGTTTCCACCCGTTGCTTCTTCTCCTGCCTTCAGGGGCTTTGGAGAAGAGCTTGGCTCCCCCACGTCTTTGTGACAGCCCCTCAAATACTGGAAGACTGCTATCATGTCACCCCAAGTCTTTCTCTTCATTAAACTAGACCAGGGGTAGGCAACCTCGGCTCTTTTATGACTCATGGACTTCAACTCCCAGAATTCCTGAGTCAGCATAGCTGACTCAGGAATTCTGGGAGTTGAAGTCCACGAGTCATAAAAGAGCCGAGGTTGCCTACCCCTGAACTAGACCTACCCAAATCCTGCAACCATTCTTCGTACGTTTTTTCTCTCCAGGCCTTGGCTCATCCTGGTTGCCCTTCTTTACACTTCTCCCAAAGTCTCAGCATCTTTTTTTGTAACGTGGTGACCAAAACTGGATGCCGTGTTCCCGGTGTGGCCTTGCTAAGGGTTTGTAAAGCGGTACTAACCCTTCCCGTGATTTTGACTCTGTTCCGTTCTGTTTATGCAACCCAGGATTGCACGAATGAAGACGAAGGCCTTCTTCTAAACTTCACTTTTCTGGCAGGTCTAAACTTGACTTTTCTGCACACGCACACACACACACACACACAGATCTTCCCCCCAAAGGATCCACTTGGGATCAAGGTTTCCTGGCAGCCCCCAAAAGTTCTGATTGTGGAAATACGGGGGGGGGTCCTCAACTTATGACCAGAATAGAGCCCAAAAACCCTATTGCTGAGCAAAACAGGCTGACTTTTGCCCCACTTTATGACCTTTCTCACCACAGTTGTTAAGTGAATCTGATAGAAAATCCCCTTCTAATTAGGGGGGAAACGGAGGGGGAACGTTGGGGAGGGGGCTGGTGGAAAAGGGGTGGGTGGGTGGGAGGTGGGCTGTTGTGAGCAGGAATGCTTGTCAATGGAGCACAAAAGGGGGCTGGGGGGAAAGAGCGGGTTCTGCCCAGTTTGGGATACAGGTAGTCCTCGACTTACGAACACCGTTGAGCCCAAAATTTATATTGCTGTTAAGTGAAACACTTTGGGGTGAGATTTACGACCTCCTGTGCCCGGTTGTTAAGTGGAGCCCTGCAGTTGCTATGTTAGTAACACTCTCGTTAAGTGAATATGGCTTCCCTCCATTGACCGTGCTTGTCAGACGTTCGCAAAAGGGGATGGTCACGTGACCTCCCGGGACGCTGCAGCCGGCGCGAGTACGAGTCAGTTTCCAAGCGTCCGGATTTTGACCACGTGAGCACAGGGACACGTGCCACGGTTGCAAACGTGAGAAGTTCTACGCGACTGTGACTTCGAACGGTCGCTAAACAAATAGCCGTCAGCCGAGGACTGCTTGCGGTCCTGGATTTGACGGGATGCAAAGCCCAGGGTGCGGTTTGCAGCCATGTGACTTAAGCCAGGCTCAAAAGCAATTAAACCACCACGGAAGAAGCTACGGTATCAAATAAAATAATGCTAGGCGAACACAGGGGCGAGAGGCCTGCGTTTCTGCCACCACGGATTCTAGACTGAGTCTCGCAACAACGCCAGCCGGGGCCTGAGAAAAACAGGAATTGCTGGGGGGGGGGGGCAACAGTTGGAAGAGAGAGGGTGGAAGGATCCTGATGGAAGGATGAGGTCCCTAAATCTGCAGAAGCATCCTAAGATTTTAGGAAAGACACCCCCTCCTTTATAAGGCAGAGGCTGACCTGGAGAGCTAGGAAATGGTTGGACTAGAAGACCTCCAGGGTCCCTTCCAGCAATATCCTGAGCTGAAATCAAATTGAATTTGGATCTGATGGAACAGGTGGGCCACGGCTGGACCGTTACCTGGCTTGAGTTCGTAGACGATCCGCTTTGTTGGGGAGATGATCACGGGGGGCGTTGATTTTTCTGGTAATCCTAGAGACCGAGTTAAAAATTAAAATAAAATAAAGTCAACAAAAGAGGTGCGTGGAATTCATTTCGTCCTGTAGCCTCCATTATCTGCTCAGTCTTTAGATCAGCGTATCTCAACCTTGGGTAGACTTCACCTCCCAGAATTCCCTGGCACTCCTGCGTTCCTTTTGACATGTAGGCTCATTGTGGCTTGCTTGTTCTCTTGTCATCCCTTCCTCTGCAGCCTCTCTGCTCTAGGAGTTGGGTTTTCTCCTGTCAGATATCCAGGTGCTTTGCATTCCTTCTTCTATGCTACCATCTCTTCTCCTCTTGGCTATTTCTTCTCTTTCATACCTCCAACTGCTTCTCTCTTTCTCTCTTCCCTGGACTGCATTGCCTCTCATCCTCAACATCTGTCTGGAACCCTAACCCTATCCCTCCACAACTCCCCAATTTCTTTGGGGCCTTCTATCCTTTAATCTTTAGGACAGTATTTCTCTCAAGCTTAGCAGCTTAAGATCGGTGGACTTCAACTGCCAGAATCCCTCAGCCAGCATGGGTGAACTTCATCACCCAACATGTGTGGACTTCAATTCCCATAATTCCCTGCATTCCTGTTGACGTGTATCCCCATTGTGGCCTGCTGACTCTCTTGTCATCCCTTCCTCTGCAGTCTCTCCGCTCTAGGGGAATAGGAGGAAAAAAAAACCTAGGGAATTCTAAGAGTGGAAGTCCACCCATCTTCAAGCAGCCAATCTTGAGAAACACTGCTTTAGATCCAGCGGTTGAACACATCTGGACACTAGATGAGTTAAAAGATGGGATACACATCTTTCCGTATCTCTGTTCACTGTTCTCTGGGCGCATCCATAGCTTTAGATGGAACTCCAGGAATTCTAGTCACTGGGCAGATCCTACACCTCAACTCAACTGAAGGACCACATCCAGCCACGTTCTCCTACCACTGGACCTTCCTGCCTCAGCACGTTCTCCACACCAGCCCCCCTGCACAACTGCAATCCAAAGAGGATAAGAACTGTCCAAATACCAAGGGCCCGGGGGTTGCTGCAGGCTGTGTGCATCTTTGCTACTACGGGGAGCCTGCTAAACAGGCTTGCAGAAAAATCAAAGCAGGGACCTCGGTGCAACGTCAGACGCCCAATTTCCCAAGGTTGCCAGTTCTTTTATTGGCTCCTTGGCACCCAACGGGCAGAGAACGGAGAGGATGGCCTTGAGGAAGAGAGGGGCGAACTGTTACCAAAGAGATGAGAAGGGGGAAAAAATGTAGATCAAGCCAGGAAACATGTGTGCAAATGTCTCCAACAGATGCCTCTCTAATTCATGTGGTTATAAAAATTATATATATATATATATATATATATATATATATATACTCTGTGTGTGTGTGTGTGTGTGTGTGTGTATACCTTTATATACACCTTTAGTTCCACGCGGGGAAAAACCCGAATAACCAAAGATCCATATATATATATATATATATATATATATATATATATATATATATATATATATATATATATATATATATATAAGGTAAAGGTAAAGGTTCCCCCACACAAGCGTGCTAGTCGTTTCTGACTCTAGGGGCCGGTGCTCATCTCCGTTTCAAAGCCGAAGAGCCAGCGCTTGTCCGAGGACGTCTCCGTGGTCATGTGGCCGGCATGACTAGACGCCAAAGGCGCACGGAACGCTGTTACCTTCCCACCGGAGTGGTCCCTATTTTTCTACTTGCATTTTTTACGTGCTTTCGAACTGCTAGGTGGGCAGAAGCTGGGACAAGTAACAGGCGCTCACTCTGCTACGCGGCACTCGGGATTCGACCCACCAAACTGCCGACCTTCCGATCAACAAGTTCAGCGTCCTAACCCACTGAGCCACCGCGTCCCTATATATATATATATATATATATATATATATATATATATATATATATATATATATATATATATATATATATATATATATATATATATATATACACACACACACACACACACAGACACACAAAAACTGTGTTTTGTAAGCATCCATTCAAGGGGGCTGAGCTTTTTAAACTGCCTGATGCGAAATATTTCTGCAGGGCAGCATAGCAACCGAGGATTGCGACGTTGCCACGACACCCCCAGACGCAAGCAACTTTTCTGCCAGCTGGGAGGCTCCAGATGTGGAGGGAGCCGGAGGGCACCAGGATGGGGAAGTGGGCAGGGAGGCTGGCAACAAAGGCGTAGCAGCTCAAATCGAATCGAGTCAGGATTTGAAAGCAGGGGAAAGCCAGAGCGAGGCTGACTGGGTGTGTCTCGGGTGCCTCACAGTGGATTGTGTTTCTGCAAAAAACAAAAAGGTGGTCTACAACCATCAGGATCACATGGCCCATGTTCCTGAGGCTGTCTGCTTTGCCCGGATGAAGGGGAAGTTCAATTTCTGTGTCCAGATGGGATGTCCAACACCTCCCCAAGACAACACAAAGCAGAGCACCTTTGCAAATCGCACCAGCAAATGAGGCACCTGTTAGAACACGGCTTGCCAGGAAGGCAAGCAGGCAAACTGCACACCCAGGAAAACACAACAGCTGTTTTCACACTTTCAACAAGGTGCAAAGCATCGGTGATAGTTCAAGATCCTGGCTTATGGGTCCCAGTTTCCCCACCCGCTTCAGCCAATAAAAGGCAAAGAGTTTTCTTCTCCTAGTACTTAAAGCACCAGTTAAGAAGGCGGGGATGGGGGTGGGTGGGTGGGTCATGAGTTCTAGTCCTGCCTGAAGCATGAATAGCAGAATAACAGTGTTGGGAGGGACCTTGGACGTCTTCCAGTCAAACGTGCTGCCCAAGATCATGGAATCATAGAATACTAGGGCTGGAAGGGACCTTGGAGGTCTTCTACTATTCCAACCCGATGCCCGAGATCATAGAATCCTAAGGCTGGAAGGGACCTTGGAGGTCTTCTAATCTAGGCCAACCCAAAGGCAGAATAAGAACAAACAAACAATTGTGCCAGGAGAGAGATTTAAAACTGCCCAGAGTCGCATTATAGGGTGTCATAAAAATAATAATAAATGGATAAAAATTAAAGGTGGAAGGCCAAGAACCTGCCTCCAGAAGCTGTGAATGCTCCAAAAACTGGAGGATTTTAATAAGAGAGTGGACAGCCATTTGTCTGAAATGGTCTAGGCAGGGTTTCTTGCCTGAGCAAGGGGTTGGACTAGATGACCTCCAAGGTCCCTTCCAACTCTGTTCTTTAGTTATTTGCTTCTAACGGTCAAGTTATGGGAACCCCAGCCTCTCGCTGTCAGGCTGGAGAGAAGCTGAGGCTGACCTGGAGCAAGGCTGAGACTTAAGCAGTGGCCCCTCACCCCTACCTCCACCTCACCCCACCCCTTGCCTTTCCCCTGGATCAGGTGTCTCAAGCCTTGGCTTCTTGAGGATGGGAGGACTTCGACTCCCAAAATTCCCTATCCCAGGGGTAGGCAACCTTGGCTCTTTTATGACTCGTGGACTTCAACTCCCAGAATTCCTGAGCCAGCATGGCTCAGCTTGGAAATTCTCCCTTTCCCCCTCAGCAAGGCTGGCTCAGGAATTCTGGGAGTTGAAGTCCATGAGTCATAAAAGAGCCAAGGTTGTCTACCCCTGCCCTAGCCTGATTTTTTTTTTCTTTCTCCCATCCGCTAGAGATTGCAGAGGAACGGATTACAAGAGAATAAGGATACACAATGAGGATAAAAAAAAGAATGCATTGTTGTCCAGGAATGCTGAGAGTTGAAGCCCACAAGTCTTAAAAGTGGCCAGGTTCGGGGACCCCTGCCCTGCCCTTTCCTTACCTACCACCTTGACTCTCATCGTCCGCGTCAGAGAAAAATCCCGGCTGTTCTCTCGGTAACTCGCCACGCAGGTGTACTCGCCCTCGTATGCTTCTAGGACAATGCCAAAAGTCAGGTTGAGGCCATTGGGGATCCGATCAGGATAGTCATATTTCATGAGGTGGCACTCCTGGAATGGAGAGAGGAGGGCAAAAACACGTGTGTGTAAATCTTCAGAAGGGCGGAGCAACTGATATTTCAGACAACCAGACGAAGCGGATTACCGTAGGTAAAGACTGAATGGCTTGCGGAACCCCCACGTAACAAGAAGCTTATATTCTGATTAAACTCTGATCGGTTTCATGTCGGCTAGCAGGAGGCATGAAACCAAGTAGGGCCTCCAGATTCAAACAATTACACAACTTTGGGAAAACAGAATACAAGGGAGTCCTCAACTCACAGCAACAACAGCAGAGACTGAGATTTCCACGGCTGAGCAAGACGGTTGTTAAGTGAGTTTTGCTCCGTTTTACAACTTTCCTTGCCACAGTTGTTAAGTGGATCGCTGGAGTCCTGAAGTTAGCTACATAGCTGTTAAGTCGACCTGGCTTCCCCATTGACGTGGCTGGTCGGAAGGGTGCAAAAGGGGATCAGGAGACCCCAGGGACACTGCGACCATCATCAATGAGAACCAGTTGCCGAGCATCCAAATTTTGATCGCGTGACCGGGGGAATGCCACAATGGCCGTAAGCTTGGCAACTGGCATGTACTTGTGACAGTTGTAGTGTCCCATCCCCTGCTCAGGCAGGAGACCCTAGACCACTCCAGACAAGGGGCTGTCCAGTCTCTTCTTGAAAACCTCCAGCGTCAGAGCACTCACAACTTCTGGAGGCAAGGAGTTCCACTGGTTAATTGTCCTCACTATCAGGAAGTTTCTCCTTAGTTCCAGGTTGCTACTCTCTTTGGTCAGTTTCCAACTGTTGTTTCTGGTCCTGCCTTCAGGCGCTTTGGAGAATAGCTTGACTCCCTCTTCTTTGGGGCAGCCCCTCAGATACTGGAAGACTGCTATCATGTCACCCCTACTCCTTCTTTTCACTGGAATATAGTTGGAAGTGACCTTGGAGGTCTTCTAGTCCAACCCCCTGCCCGTAGCAGGAGACCCTATAAAATTTCAGACGAGTGACAGTCCAGTCTCTTCTTAAAAACCTCCAGTGATGATGCAGCCACAACTTCTGGTGGCAACTTCTGTTCCACTGGTTAACTGTCCTCACTGCCAGGAAGTTTCTCCTTAATTCCAGGTTGCTTCTCTCCTTGATGGGTTTCCATCCGTCGCTTCTTGTCCTGCCTTGAGTTGCTTTAGGGAATAGGCAGAACCCACCCCCCTGTCCCTTCTCTGGGGCAGCCCCTTAGATTGGCGCTGTCATTGATGCTGTCCCCGGCGAGTGGCAAGCGCTGCCCGTCACATCCTCCTCCGTCTCTGGGGGGGCCGCTGGAGAAAGAGGCTTGACGCCACTCCTGATAAAGAGTTTTATTAGCGGCATAAACGAGCTGTCATCTGGAAATTTATTTCCAACGGGGATTTAGCTGCGTTGGGCTAATAGATGGCGGAGATTTGAATTTTAATGGCCGATGCCCTTCAGCCTAACGAGCTAATCGGTCTTCCCGCCTGGGAGGAAAGTAGGGACAGATCGAAAGATACAATAGGTTTCCACACAGACCCACCCGAACCAGAGGCGGCCCGGACATCCGGCTGATCACCGGAGTGAGTGATACAGTTAGTCCCCTGACTTACGGCCACAATCAAGGCCAAAATGTCTCTTTGCTAAGTGAGACATTCGTCTAGTGAATTTTGCCCTGTTTTATGACCTTTTTTGGCCCGGTTGTTAAGCGAATCACGGCAGTGGTTAAGTTAGTCCTTAAGTGAATCTAGCTTCTCCGTTGATTTTGCTTGCCAGAAGGTCGCAAAAGGGGATCACGTGGCAAATACACACACACCCCGGTGACTGTCTAGTCTCTTCTTAAAAACCTCCAGTGACGGAGCATCCACCGCTTCTGGTGGCCAGCTGTTCCACTGGTTGATTGTCCTCACTGTCAGGAAGTTTCTCCTTAATTCCAGGTTGCTTCTCTCCTTGATCAGTTTCCAACTGTTGTTTCTGGTCCTGCCTTCAGGCGCTTTGGAGAATAGCTTGACTCCCTCTTCTTTGGGGCAGCCTCTCAGATACTAGAATAACTGCTATCATGTCTCCCCTATTTATTTATTTTTTAATTAAAGAGTTTTACAGATACATTTTAAACATAAAAAACATAAAAACCCATCCACCCCACCCCACCCTATTTCAACTCCCTCTCCCTCCCCCCCCCGACTTCCCAGAGCAAATACAGGGTATTCACCGTAACAATCTTAAACTATAATATGCAAACTAACTATAATAACACTTTAAGTCCTATCGCACTTTAACTCTCCTTAAAAATAACTAAATAATAACAAATCTTCCAAATCTAATACTCATTCAAATGCTAAATGAAACTTTTTCTTCTTTTCTCTAGACCGGCCCAACCCAAGTCCTGCAGCCGTTCTTCGTATGTTTCGGTCTCCAGGCCTTGGATCATCTTAGTTGCTCTTCTCTGAGTTTTTCCCAAACTCTCAACATCTTTTTTGTGGTATGATGACCAAAACTGGCTGAAGTATTCCAGGTGTGGCCTCACTAGGGTTTTACAAAGCGGTACTAATACTTCGTGTGATCTTGATTCTACGCCTCTGTTTATACAAACCAGGATTGTGTTAGCTTTTTTGGCTGCTGCTGCACACGGCTGGCTCATAGTCAAGTGATCGTCCACGAGGACTCCGAGGTCCCTCTCACAATCCATGGGATCATGAAGCGAATCCCTGTGCCCTCATTGAGACTTGGCTTGTCGGAGGCCAGCTAGGAAAGCCACCGGTGGAGACCATCTGATGCCGCAACCATTGTCAATACACTCCAGTTTTGCCAAACGCCCCAATTTTGAAAACATAATTTTAGGGGGTCGCTTCCCAGGACTGCGCTGATGTCCTTTTTTTCCTCCCCAATGCTGTTGAAACTTTGAATGATCGCTAAATAATTGGTCATAAGTCAAGGACTACATATCCTAGGCCATGGGTAGGCAACCTAGGCCCCTTCATGACTCGTGGACTTCAACTCCCAGAATTCCTGAGCCAGCATGGCTCAGCTTGGAAACCTCTCCCTTTTCCCTCAGCATGGCTGGCTCAGGAATTCTGGGAGTTGAAGTCCAGAAGTTATGAAGGGGCCATAGTTCCCCCATGCTGGCTCAGGAATTCTGGGAGTTGAAGTCCACAAACCATGAAGGGGCCATAGTTACCCCATGCTGGCTCAGGAATTCTGGGAGTTGAAGTCCAGAAGTTATGAAAGGGCCATAGTTCCCCCATGCTGGCTCAGGAATTCTGGGAGTTGAAGTCCACCAGTCATAAAAGAGCCAAGGTTGTTTACCCCTGGCCTAGGCTTTCTCTATCATTGTCCCGACTTCTCTGGCCCCGAGATCGAGAAGGGACCCCCGGGCTGGTCATCAAGCCCCCCCCCAAGAGCTGCGGTTTTAGGCAGCTCAAAGATTGTTCTCAGAGGCTGACTATAAAGGGGTTTAATTGTCCACCCGCCCTGGGAAACATCAGCCGTGACAGTTGGACGCCTGGCTTTCTAATCTCATTACCGTTTTGGACTAATTGCTGCAGAGCCAGGCATGACCATGGTGGCATTTAAGCCCAATGAGTCTGTCAATCAATCAATCAAATCGGCAACCTCTGAAAGCCCTGAAGAGTATCTCTCGTCTGGGGACCGACTCTGGGAACCAGTGGCAGGGGCCAAGTCCCACCACTGCAACTGGTAGAAATGAAGTGTGGGGGGGGGGCGGCGATTAGAGGCAGGAAGTGACCTTCAGTTAACAGAAAGTTAGCGTTGGATAAGCTCTGAGCCCCCCCCCCCCACCTCCTCACTGGACATGAGATGGCACTGCGAAGGCTTACAAAAATCTCCAGCACTTAGAATTAAAATGGGGGTCTTCGAACTGGGCCCTTTGATGACTTGTGGACTTCAACTCCCAGAATTCCTCAGCCAGGCACACGTGCCTGGCTGAGGAATTCTGGGAACTGAAGTCCACAAGTCATTAAAGGGCCCAGTTCGAAGACCCCTGAATTAAAACAAGTAAGGGTCTACTTTTAGGCCAGAAAACCCAAATGCACCAGTATAGTACTATAGGTGATACCTTGCTCAATAGTAGTAACTGTGAGAGGGATCTTGGAGTCCTAGTGGACAATCCCTTAAATAGGAGCCAGCCATGTGCAGCAGCTGCCAAAAAAGCCAATACGGTGCTAGGCTGCATTAACAGGGGTAGAGAATCTAGATCACGTGAAGTGTTAATACCGCTTTACAAGGCCTTGGTGAGGCTACACTTGGAATCCTGCATCCAGTTTTGGTCACCACGATGTAAAAAAGATGTCGAGACTCTAGAAAGGGTACAGAGAAGAGCAACAAAGATGATCAGGGGACTGGAGGCTAAAACATATAAGGAACGGTTGCTGGAATTGAGAATGTCTAGTTTAATGAAGAGAAGGATGAGGGGGGACATGATAGCAGCCTTCCAGTATCTCAGGGGCTGCCCCAAAGAAGAGGGAGTCAAGCTATTCTCCAAAGCAGCTGAAGGCAGGACAAGAAGCAACGGATGGAAACTCCTCCAGGAGAGAAGCAACCTGGGAGAAATTTCCTTTACAGTGAGAACAATTAACCAATGGAACAACTTGTCACCAGAAGTTGTGGGTGCTCCATCCCTGGAGATTTTTAAGAAGAGACTGGACATCCATTTGTCTGGAATGGCATAGGGTCTGCTGCTTGAGCAGGGGGCTGGACTAGAAGACCTCCAAGGTCCCTTCCAACTCTGTTTTTCTGCTATTCTGTTAAAGTCGGGAGAAAGTGGGGTGGGCTGGGAAGAAGGGGAGATGAGGCAACGAGGGCTGCCTATCATCCGTTCTGCCTGGGCAAGAAACTATAAAAAGACACACACACACACACACACACACACACACACACACACACACACACACACATACCTTTCCAGTTCAGGTAACAGGTCGCAGGGCTGAGAAAAGAGGCATTTGAGATTCAGCCACAATTCGATGGCCGATCAGAAAGCAGGAATTGGATCTTGGCTAAGTGGCCAGACCAGGCTGTCTCTCTGACTGATTCCTTGGAAAACCACCGATAGCATAAGCCGGTGCTACCAAAATCTGGGGAAATTACCCCAAATTGGGCAAAAAGTGTTTCTCATTTGGCGAAGGAAACACAAACCCATCCCAAGGTTTTGCGCTGTTTTACGAGTCTCCTTGCCACAGTTGTTAAGTGAATCACTGCAGGTGTTAAAAGTTAGTGAACACCACAGAATAACAGAGCTGGAAGGGACCTCTGAGGTCATCTAGTCCAACCACCCCCCCACACACACTGAGGCAGGAAACCCTACGCCGTTCCAGACAAATGGCTGTCCAATCTCTTCTTAAAAACTTCCAGTGATGGAGCACAAAAGGTAAAGGTAAAGGTTCCCCCGCACACGCGTGCTAGTCGTTTCCGACTCTAGGGGCCGGTGCTCATCTCCGTTTCAAAGCCGAAGAGCCAGCGCTTGTCCGAGGACGTCTCCGTGGTCACGTGGCCGGCATGACTAGACGCCAAAGGTGCACGGAACGCTGTTACCTTCCCACCGGAGTGGTCCCTATTTTTCTACTTGCCTTTTTACGTGCTTTCGAACTGCTAGGTTGGCAGAAGCTGGGACGAGTAACAGGCGCTCACTCTGCTACGCGGCACTCGGGATTCGACCCGCCAAACTGCCGACCTTCTGATCGACAGGCTCAGCGTCCTAACCCATGGAGCATAGGGAGACGCAAATCCGGAGGGCGCAAAAAGGGGATCGCATGACCCCCCCCCGGGACACTGTAACCGTCACAAGTACATGCCAGTTGCCAAGCTTCCGAATTTGGATCACGTCACCACGGAGACGCTGCAAAAGTTGTTAAATCTGAAAAACTGTCCCTAAGTCCCTTTTTCAGTGAAATTGTAACTCCGAACGGACACTAAACGAGACGTTGTAAGTCAAGGACTACCTGTCCCATTGGTTCCATGTTACGCCAATGCCCAAAGGAGGGACTTCTGATTGGTCCTTGAAGTTTATTAAGGACGACCCCAACCCACCAGGAACCCCCATCCCGCTGGAGACCCCTGGGCAGGCATGGAAAAAAAAAACCAGAAAAATTGGGGGAAAAACAGTCCCCCCCCTTTCCCCCCCAAAAAAAGCTGTTTTGGGGAAAAATGAGAAAAAAAACCTGTGTTTCCCCCCAATTTTTCCGTGTTTTTTCCCCATGTCTACAACCCCCCCTCCATCTTGCAAACCCTGCCTCCCCCCAGGCGGCTGAGGGGGGTAGTGGTCTCCCCCCCACGCCAAGGTCCTGCCGGGACCCCCGGATTCCCCTCCACTCACCTTGTACCAGCGGACCTGGGGCTCAAGGCCGTCAGGAAGGAAGCTCTCCACCTGCGGGCAGGTGAGGTTCTGCTTGACCGTGTCGAAGTACATGAGCACCGTTTCCGGCTTGACCGCTTGGCTGAGGCAGGATCCGGGGTCCTTGCTGACCACCTCCAGGGGGACGGCAATTTTGCTGCAGTAGCTGGCGTTCCTGCGAGGAAAATGGAAGACCACCCCCCAAAAAGGCCAAAGGGACACAATGGTAACAGTTCCAGGCCAAGCGGAAGACCGGAAACTGTGGAACTCCAGGCCACAAGATCCCGCCGAGGGAAACCAGCAGAAAGGGGGTTGAAAAAGATGCTACGTTCGGGGAGGGCAGAGTGACAAACACCCCCCCAGCCCCACCCCACATCCCCGCACATTAGTCCCTTTCGAAGGGAGCCCCATTCCACCGGGCGAGGGGAAAGGGTGGGAAAGAGGAAGTCCGCAAAATTTAACGCAGGAGCGAAGAAATCGGACGAAGGAACGGATGCAGATTCAAACCGACGCCGCTTGCTCGCTTTCTCTCCCTCCGCGCTACAGGGGCTCCTCAACTTACAGCAAATTCATTTAGTGACCGTTTCGAAGATTTACGGCCAGTCCTCACTCTTACGACCATCGCAGCGCTCCTGAGGTCACCCGAACAAAAATTCGGATGCTTGGCAAAACTGGCACCGTTAATCCCCTGGTTAACTATTTGAGGATTTATACGGCACAGAATACGGTGTGTGTGCGTGTGTGTGTGTGTGTGTGTGTGTGTCCTCAACTTACCACAAGTGAGCCCAAAATTTCCGTTGCTCAGCGAGACAGTTGTTAAGGGAATTTTGCCCCATATTATGACCTTCCTTGCCACAGTTGTTAAGCGAACTGCTGCAGCTGTGAAGTTAGCAACCCGGTCGTTAAGCGAATCCAGGTACCCTGTGGACTTTGCTTGTCAGAAGGTCGCAAAAAGAGGATCGCATGATCCCCGGGAGATACCGCGGCCGTCCTGAATATGAAACCGGTTGCCAAGCCGCCGAATCTTGATCACGTGACCCCTCTGGGAATGCTGCCACAGTCGTTGGGCGTGAAAAACGGTCGTCACTCCCTTTTTCCCCAGTGCCGTCGTAACTTCAAACGATCACTAAACTAAGTGTCGTAAGTAGAGGACTTCCTGGATTACACTATAAGCCTCCCAATATCCCTCACGCCAGGGAATGGAGGGATTACACATTGAATAAATGAATGAATGAATGAATGAATGAATGAATGAATGAATGAATACTCATTCACAAGCATTCCTCTTACATTTTATCCAAAAAAAGGGGACATCAAACAGCCTTGAATGGTTATAAAGCACGGTTGCAGAAAATGTCTACTTTAATAAAAAGAAGGACCGGGGTGGTGTGTGGGGTGGGGGAAACAGCATAGCAGCCTTCCAATATTTTGAGGGGCTGCCACAAAGAAGAGGGGTGGGAGTCAATTTATTTTCCAAAGCCCCTGAAGGACAGGACAAAAAGCAAGGGATGGAAACTCATCAAGGAGAGAAGCAACCTGGAATTAAGGAGGAATTTCCTGACAGTGAGGACAATTAACCAGTGGAACAGCTCGCCTCAAGAGGTTGTGGGTGCTCCAACACTGGAGGGTTTTTTTTTTTAAGAAAGCTCATCTGACTGGGATGGTATATAAGGCCTCCTGCTTGAGCAGGGGGTTGGACTAGATGACCTCCAAGGTCCCTTCCAACGCTGTTATTTTATTATTCAAGCCAAATGGAGTCAAGAAGAATTAATCAGTGCTTGCCTCGAAAAGTTGTGGGTGCTCCATCTCTAGAGGCTTTTAATTAGAGACTGGACAGCCATTTAACTGGGATGGTTTGGGGTCTTCTGTCTGAGCAGGGGGTTGGACTAGAAGACCTCCAAGGTCCCTTCTAGCCCATAGGATTCTGTATTCAGCCATCTTAAAGCATGTTGGCTGGGGAATTCCAGGGGTTAAGTCAGAGGAGAATCAAAACTGGAACTAAGGAGAAACTTCCTGACAGGGAGGACAATTAACCAGTGGAACTACTTGCCTCCAGAAATCGTGGGTGCTCCAACTAGAAGGGCTGGACTAGAAGACCTCCAAGGCCCCTTCCAACTCTGTTGTTTTCTTAATAGTTTTATTCCCTGCTTGGTGTCAAATCATTTGCAATTCATTTTCAGGCCTGCTTTCCCCCCCTCCCCCCCTTCTTCTAGACTTGTTGCCATCTGCAATCAAATCCCACATTTCCTATTGTTCCACCCTATTAAAAATGTCCTAAATCACCAAATACATAATTTTTTCTTGCATCCAATCATTTCTCAAGGAGCTCAGCAAAAAAAAAAAAGAAGGAAAAAAAAATCTGGTCTGCACAGCTCGGGTATAAAACCCAGTGCATAAAACTTCATTTTTTGCTCATTGTATTTATTTTTATTTATTAAATTTATGCACTTCCTGCCGAACCCTTTCAAGAAAAATTCAGCCAGCCCTTTCCCCAGCAGCCTTCACCAACAAAAAATTTGCGTGGAAAAAAGGGCCGAGGAATGTTACACCTATGTGGTGTCACAGACACAACCTTAAATAAATCACACAGCCCCTCCCAACAGGCAACCCACCTCCCCATTTTATTATTTACCCCCATTCCACCCTCTAACTCGCAATATTTTTTTCAATCTTCTCACCGCATTTATGACTTCTTTTAATCAATGTTTCCCCGGCCACCCCACCCGGCACTCAAATTTATTGCGTTTATTTCAGTTCCACTCTCTGACAATTCATTTCCATATAAATATTCCTTCCAGCTGTTTCCTCACATCCGTTCAACTCCCTGGCCTGATCCTGTCTTGAATTTCCCCTTCTTTTTTTGCTGTGTTGGAGGCTCTGGCCATCACCCCTTTCGCTCCCTTTCTACACCGGTTTGACTCCCCTTTGCATTGTCTCTGCTTATAAAACCCACCAAGTTCGGAGAGCACCAAGGACCCCACAGTCCTCCTCGTCCTCCTCCTCCCTCCAAACCTATTTCCCTTCCAGCACTGATGATATTCCCTAGTTGGGTCATGAAACGTCTGCAAGAAAACAGCCAAGCTCAGAGAGCACCCAGGACCCCACAGTCCTCCTCCTCCTCCTCCCCCCCACTTGGAAACCTATTTCCTCATAACCCTGATGATGTTACCTAGCTGGGTCATGAAAAGTCTGCAAGAAAACATGGAGCCCCAAGGACCCCAAAGACAGTCTTCCTCCTCCTCCTCCTCTTCTTCCTCCTCCTCCCTCCCTCCCTCCCTCCCTCCTTCGGAAACCCCCTTCCTCATAATCCTGATGATGCTGAGGCATGAAACTAGAAAGCCACCAAGCACAAAGATCACCAAGGACCCCACAGTCCTCCCTCCTCCTCCTCTTCCTCCTCTCCACAAACCCTCTCCCTTCCAGCATTGATGATGTTCCCTAGTTGGGTCATGAAACGTCTGCAAGGGAACCACCCAGCTCAGAGAGCATCAAGGACCCCACAATCCTCTTCCACCTCCTCCTCCTCCCTTTTAGCACTGATGATGTTCCCTAGTTGGGTCATGAAACGTCTGCAAGGGAACCACCCAGCTCAGAGAGCATCAAGGACCCCACAATCCTCTTCCACCTCCTCCTCCTCCCTTTTAGCACTGATGATGTTCCCTAGTTGGGTCATGAAACATCTGCAAGGAAACCGCCCAGCTCAGAGAGGACCAAGGGCCCCATTTCCTTCCTTCCTTCTTCCTTCCTTCCTTCCTTCCTTCCTTCCTTCCTTCCTTCCTCTTCCTCCTCCTCCTCCTCCTCCTCCTTTCCACAAGCCCCACTCCCTTCTAGCCCTGATGTTGTTCCCTAGTTGGGTCATGAAACGTCTGCAAGGAAACCACCCAGCTCAGAGAGGACCAAGGACCCCATTTCCTTCCTTCCTTCCTTCCTTCCTTCCTTCCTTCCTTCCTTCCTTCCTTCCTTCCTTCCTTTCCTTCCTCCTCCTCCTCCTCCTCCTCCTCCTCCTCCTCCCTTCCAGCATTGATGATGTTCCCTAGTTGGGTCATGAAACGTCTGCAAGGGAACCACCCAGCTCAGAGAGGACCAAGGGCCCCATTTCCTTCCTTCCTTCTTCCTTCCTTCCTTCCTTCCTTCCTTCCTTCCTCTTCCTCTTCCTCCTCCTCCTCCTCCTCCTCCCCCTCCTCCTTTCCACAAGCCCCACTCCCTTCTAGCCCTGATGTTGTTCGCTAGTTGGGTCATGAAACGTCTGCAAGGAAACCACCCAGCTCAGAGAGGACCAAGGACCCCATTTCCTTCCTTCCTTCCTTCCTTCCTTCCTTCCTTCCTTCCTTCCTTCCTTCCTCCTCCTCCTCCTCCTCCTCCTCCTCCTCCTCCTCCTTTCCACAAGCCCCCCTCCCTTCTGGCACTGACGATGTTCTCTGGCTGGGTCATGAAACTTCTGCCAGAAAGCCACCCAGCTCAGAGAGCGCCAAGGACCCCACAGTCCTCTTCCTATTCCTCCTCCTCCTCCTCCCCCCCACCCCTTGGAAACCCCCTTCCTCATAACCCTGATGATGACGTTGGGGTCATGAAACCAGAAAACCACCCAGCTCAGACCCCCACCCCCATTTCCGCCTTGAGCTGCAAATATTCTCCTTTATGGCTGCAATTGCCTCGAAGCCACTGTGGGGAGCAGCCCGTCCGAGCGGGGGCAGCCCCCCCTCCGCCGCCCCCCCCCGCCAGCCCGGGAGGGGAGACTCGGCCGGGGCTACCTGAGCATGCAGGTGTAGTTCCCCGTGTCGTTCAGCAGCGCCGGGCGGAAGCGGAGCATGTCCTTCTCCTTGCTGATGTGGTTGTCGGGATGGCGGAAGTTGATGGGCTCCTCCAGGTCTTGGCCCAGCCCGATCCAGTACCAGATGAGGGTCAGGCCGGCCGAGTGGGCCGTGCTGTAGTTGTGCTTCACAAAAGCCACAAAGAGGGGGCAGGTGATCCTGGCCGGCTCCCCGCTGTACACCGGCTTGTGCTTCATGGTGTCGACCCCCCAGTCGTCGCAGCGCTCTGGAAGAGCCCCACCCCACCCCCAAAAAACAGAGGGTCAAATGGCGGTCGTTTGCTTCAGACGCCCTGTTCCTTCCCAGCTGCAGAGAGACGGGCCCCTTCCCAGAATTCTCACACAGATCCTGCAGGCTGGGGCCTTATGGGAACTGAAGTCCACTGGTGGAAGATGCTCTGTAGCGGTGATGGCGAACCTTTTAGAGACCGAGTGCCAAAACCGCAACCCAAAACCCACTTATTTATCCCTAAGTGCCAGGGCCGCATCAGCATTGTGGTGCCCTCGGGGGGGCAAGGGGGGGGGCAGGGAAGCGTATCTGAGGGCCGCTTTGGCACGCAAAGAACCAGGGATGCCAAAATGGGCCACCGTGCTGCAAGGCGTAAAAATGGCCGCCGCCACGCCACGGGGTGCAGATGCAAGGCGCTGCACCACGCGAGAACAGGGCGGGGCTAGTTAGGAGCACGCGGGCGCTAGCCACGCCCCATTTGTAGCCCCTCCCTTTTCTTCCAGCCCACCGATCGACAATGCCTGGCGACCTCTGCTCTACCGCCTCTACTCGAGCTGGCTAGTCGGCCGCGCCGCCTCCTTTGTGCTGGGCGGGGCTCCTGCTCCGGGCGGCGGTGGCAGCCTGATGGACCCGCTGCTGACGGCGGTGGCACGCGTGCCAACAGAGAGGGCTCTGAGTGCCGCCTCTGGCACGCGTGCAATAGGTTCGCCACCACTGGTCTATAGAGATTCTCCGTCAGCAGGTCTTAGTTATCCCAAAGGTGCTTCTTCATGAGGCAAGCGGACTTTCCTTCCTTCCCTTCCCTTCCCTTCCCTTCCCCTGTGAATGCTCCAACACTGGAAGCTTTTAAGAAGAGATTGGGCAACCATTTGTCTGGAATGGTACAGGGTTTCCTGCCTGAGCAGGGGGTTGGACTAGATGACCTCCAAGGTCCCTTCCCACTCTGATTCTATTCTATTCTATTCTATTCTGTTCTGTTCTGTTCTGTTCTGTTCTGTTCTATTCTATTCTATTATTATATTAATTCTATTCTATTCTATTCTATTCTATTCATTCTGTTTATTCTATTCTATTCCATTCTATTCTATTCTATTCTGTTCTGTTCTGTTCTGTTCTGTTCTATTCTATTCTAATATTATATTAATTCTATTCTATTCTATTCTATTCATTCTCTTATTCTATTCTATTCATTCTGTTTATTCTATTCTATTCTATTCTATTCTATTCTATTCTATTCTATTCTTTTCTATTCTATTCTATTCTATTCTATTCTATTCTTATTTCTTATTCTATTCTATGCTATGCTATGCTATGCTATGCTATGCTATGCTATGCTATGCTATGCTATGCTATTTCATGTGGAGTCAAATTAAATTTGAACTACGCTACCCATACACCTCAGCCGATGGTGAGCAAATAGGGCCACTTTTGCTCGTCCTCCTCTCCGCGCTGCAAGCCGAGGGGAGAGAGATGATTGCAGCAGACTCATTAAGAGGAGTGGAGATGGGTTCTCTTGGCTCGGCCCCTTTGGGCAACCCTCCCATTTCCCAAAAGCCTTCTGTTCCTCCTTAACGACCGGCTGGCTAATTGTCCTTCTGCGCTCCTGGATTCCACAGCAACCTTTTTACAATTCCCCAGGCATGATGGTATCCATATATCTTTCCTTTCCCCTCTAATCTCTTTATCAGCTTTTTGCGTTCCCTTTTTTAATCGCCTCTCTATCGGCTTCAAAGACAAGTTCTCTTCGGAAGCCAAAATCCACCGCGCTAGAGAGATTCCTGACTATTTTCCAATTAGATAAATTAAATTTCCTCGCGGTTTCCAGTCGCTTCGGTAACATGTCCTCCTTGCATTATATTCTGGGCAAGGGTTCAGATCACTGTTTCTCCGCCTCAGCAACTTTAAAGAGGGGTGGGCTTCATCTCCCAGAATTCCCCAGCTGGCACGGTTTGACGTTTCCCAAGACTACCACAAAGCAACCAAGATGATTAGGGAACTGGAGGCTAAAACATACAAAGAACGGTTGCAGAATTGGGTCTGTCTAGTTCAGGGGTCGGCAACCTCGGCTCTTTTATGACTCGTGGACTTCAACTCCCAGAATTCCTGAGCCAGCATAGCTGGCTCAGGAATTCTGGGAGTTGCAGTCCACGAGTCATAAAAGAGCCAAGGTTGCCTACCCCTGGTCTAGTTTAATGAAAAGAAGGACCAGTGGGGACATGATAGCAGCCTTCCAATATTTGGGGGGGGGGCTGCCACAGAGAAGAGGGGGTTAATTTACTTTCCAAAGCACCAGAAGTGAAGACAAGAAACAACGGTTGGTAACCTAACCAAGGAGAGAAGCAACCTGGAACTAAGGAGAAATTTCCCCAGAATGAGAACAATTAACAGGTGGGATGGAAGTTGCCTTCAGTTGCTCCATCACTGGAGTTTTTTAAGAAGAGACTGGACGGCCATTTGTCTGGAATGGTCTAGGGCAGACATGTCAAACACAAGGCCCGGGGGTCGGATCCGGCCCGCGAAGTGGTTTCATGCAGCCCGCGAAGCCATCCTGGAAACAGTGAGAGAACGGCCCCCACTGCCTTGGCCCTGGTCCAGAGACCCTCCTCCCACCAGAGACCCCCAGATCTGTCCCACTCCTGCCCAGGCCCCCATAGGCACCCTTGATGCCAACGATGTAGAGCTGGCCATGCCCACCCAGAAGGCCACTCCCACCTTGGCCATACCCACCCGGCCCCCTGAGGGCAACCGCAATGCCGATGCGGCCCTCAATGAAATTGAGTTTGACACCCCTGGTCTAGGGTCTCCTCATCAAGCAGGGGGTTGGACTAGAAGACCTCCGAGGTCCCTTCCAGCTCTGTGACTCGGTTATGCTGTGTGAGTTGCCATGACACCCGTGTGGAACAGGATGCTCAGCTTCCTCACTTCGGCAGATGCCGAAGCTCCTGGAAGCAGAAAGGCAGTTTTGAGCAAGAAAGAAGACCACCGTTGTCAGGGGCGGCTTTTCCAGGAAAAGGAGCGTTAATCAAAATTGGCATGAAGATATTGTGGCCTCCCTGCAGATAATAGAATAGAATGGAATGGAATGGAATGGAATGGAATGGAATGGAATAGAATAGAATAGAATAGAATAGAATAGAATAGAATAGAATAGAATAGAATAGAATAGAATAGAATAGAATAGAATAGAATAGAATAGAATAGAATAGAATAGAATTAGAGGATAGAAATACAGAATAGAATAGAATAGAATAGAATAGAATAGAATAGAATAGAATAGAATAGAATAGAATAGAATAGAATAGAATAGAATAGAATAGAATTAGAGGATAGAAATACAGAATAGAATAGAATAGAATAGAATAGAATAGAATAGAATAGAATAGAATAGAATAGAATAGAATAGAATAGAATAGAATAGAACAGAATAGATATTGGAATATAGAATAAAATAGATATTGGAGAATAGAATAGAATAGAATAGAATAGAATAGAATAGAATAGAATAGAATAGAATAGAATAGAATAGAATAGAATAGAATAGAATAGAATAGAATAGAGAAGAGCTGGAAGGGACCTTGGAGGTCTTCTAGTCCAGCCCCATGCAGGAGAACCTAGACCATCTCAGACAAGTGACTGTCTAGCCTCTTCTTAAAAACCACCAGTGATGGAGCGCCCATGATTTCTGGTGGCAAGCTGTTCCACTGGTTGATTGTCCTCTCTTTAGTCAGTTTCCCACCACTGTTTCCTGTCCTTCCCTCTGGCGCTTTGGTGAACAACCCGCCCCCCTCTGCTTTGCGGCAGCCCCCCAAATACTGGGATAACTGCTATCGTGTCTCCCCTCTTTCTTCTTTTCTTTAGACTGGCCAAACCGAAATCCCGCTGCCGTTCTTCGTATCTTTTAATTTCCAGGCCTTGGATCAGTTGCTCTTCTCTGAACTTTTTCCGGACTCTCCACATCTTTTTTGTGATAGGGTGACCAAAACTGGCTGCAGGATTCCAGGTGTGGCCTCAGTAGGCACTTTGTAAAGCGATACTAACACTTAGCCTGATCTTGATTTCAGCGTCGCAACCCACAAAGCTTTTCCCAGGATGAAAAAGTGGATCAAGAGCAAATTTGGACGGAGATTGTGAGAGGCTGCATCTTCTCAATACAGGCAGTCCTCGCTTAGCGACCACAATCGGGATCACTAAGCAAAAGCGGTCACTAAGTGGGAAACCACGTGATTTTTCCGCTTTCTAGCTCATAAGGGAATGACGTGGAAAAAGTGACTAACACCTAGTCCTCACACTTATGACTGTGGCAGCATCCCCATGGCCACGCGAGCTAAATTCAGGCGCTTGGCAACCAGCAACGCAGTTGTGATGGTTGTGGCGTCCATGGGTCAGGGTGATCAACTTTTGTGAGCTTCCCAGATGGCTTCCAACAAGCAAAGTCAAAGGGGGAAGCTGGATTCGTTTAACGACCGCATAGTTC
>NC_139518.1:1284999-1411945 GCF_947247035.1 Vipera ursinii
GTTAAGCACCTTTTCCAACTGGCCAGTTTTATCCCAAAGCCGCAGCTTGTGTGAGCTTCTGCTTTGGAATAAAACTAGCCAGCCGGAAAAGGCGCCACCAGGTGCCTTCTGTCTCACAGCCGCCGCTGATTAAGCCAGCTCTCCTCCTCCTCCACAAATTAAAATTCAAAAGCAGCAGGAAAGGAACACGGTTCAAGCACCAAGTCAAAGCCGTTCCGAACGGTGGGAAAAAAGAGTCACATTCCAGGGCAGAGCTAAAGGTGGGATTTTTTTGTTGTTTTTTGTTGTTTTTTCAAGGAAGCCACTGGACTTTTTTTTTTTTTTGGTCCTGAAGATCTTTCGCTTCTCATCCCAGAAGCTTCTTCAGTTCTGACTGAATGGTGGAGGATGGAAGGATTTATATTCCTTGCAGTCACTAGCGCTCTCTCTGAGAGCCGTTGAGGCCACTTGAGAGTTTATCTGTGCCCTCAGTGCAAGCAAATAATGTGGGACTGGTGTGCAAAGAGTGTGCAAATAGTGTGGAGCTTTGTTGGAACTGCTGAAAGGCCCGTGTTGTAAAAAAAATAAATCCACACTCATTTCCACCATTCACCTCCAAGTGCCCTAGTACTTGGAGTACTAACATCCAGAGGACTGAAAGGAATATCAGTCCTTCCATTGTCCACCATTCAGTCAGAACCGAAGAAGCTGCTTGGGTGAGAAGCGAAATGTCTTCAACGGATGGAAACTCGTCAAGGAGAGAAGCAACCTGGAACTAAGGAGGAATTTCCTAACAGTGAGAACAATTAACCAGTGGAACAACCTGCCTCCAGAAGCAGTGAATGCTCCAACACTGGAAGTTTTTAAGAAGAGACTGGAGAGCCATTTGTCTGAAATGGTATAGGGTTTCCTGTTTGAGCGGAGGGTTGGACTAGATGACCTCCAAGGTCCCTTCCAACTTTTATTGTTATTATTATTGTTATTATTATTAAAAACAAGTGAAGGGATTTTATTATGCTTAAGGTTGATCTTAGTAATATTAATATTAGTAGTGATACTTCGTAATATATATATATATATATATATATATATATATATATATATATATATATATATATATATATATATATATATATATATATATATATATATATATATACCGGTATATATATATATATATATATATATATATATATATATATATATATATATAGGTAAAGGTAAAGGTTCCCCCGCGCGTGCGTGCTAGTCGTTTCTGACTCTAGGGGCCGGTGCTCATCTCCGTTTCAAAGCCGAAGAGCCAGCGCTTGTCCGAGGACGTCTCCGTGGTCATGTGGCCGGCATGACTAGACGCCAAAGGCGCACGGAACGCTGTTCCCTTCCCACCATAGTGGTCCCTATTTTTCTACTTGCATTTTTTACATGCTTTCGAACTGCTGATTATAACTGATGTTATAAATGCAGTCTCCTGACTCCAATGATTTCATATGTGTGTGTGTGTGTGTGTGTGTGCAAGCAGCTTTGTAGGTGCTTTAGTTATCTAGAAGCCAATGTTTCATGCTTTAGGTACCGGGGATTGATTGCATGAAAAGAGCACGGTGAGGGGAGAGGGAAACGGAGTTAAGGATGGAGCCTGCGTTGTTGTGTACGAGTCATCATCTAGGAATAATTTTTTTGTGCTGTCTTGTGCCCGGTACCGGGACCTGAACTTTTTCTTCTGGAAAGGTATAAAAGGTGGAAGACATCTTTCCTGGTTGTGGCCTTCATCTCTCTACCAGCCACGAAGAGAGTTGGGGGGGGTCACCCAACTCTATTTTGATCAAAATTAAAGTTGTTTGCTTGCTGAAACCTCGGCTCAGGCGTTTCTTTGGCTCTTTTAAATTCCTGAGTAACGCTGGGGCAATTGTGAGGCTAAGCGGAAAACCTCACACCAAAAAAATCCAGCTGCCTTTTGGGGGAAAAAAACACCTTTGGGACAACCATGAGCTGGATGACTCTCCACAGACATTCTAGGCTAGTATTCCTTCACAGGACAGGACTGGTTGTGGGTCTTTGTGTGCCTGTCACATGTTAGGGCCTTTATTTTTTACAAGTCTCAGGCTGCGCACCAAAGTCCAGGCTCCGACCACTCTCGGGAAGGGCTTTGCAGGCCAGCCAGTTTAAATCGGGACCTTTTGCGTGTGGGAAGCCAAAGTCCATCTGCAGCGTGGACTTCAACTCCCAGAATTCCTCAGTCAGCGTGGGGGAACTATGGCCCCTTCATGACTTGCGGACTTCAACTCCCAGAATTCCTGAGCCAGCATGGGGGAACTATGGCTCCTTCATGACTTGTGGACTTCAACTCCCACAATTCCTCAGCTAACGTGGGGGAACTGTGGCCCCTTCATGACTTGTGGACTTCAACTCCCAGAATTCCTCAGCTAACGTGGGGGAACTATGGCCCCTTCATGACTTGCGGACTTCAACTCCCAGCATGCCTGACTGAGGAATTTTGGGAGTTGAAGTCCACAAGTCATAGAAGGATCAGGTTTGAAGACCCCTGACCTAGAGTCCCAAGGACATTGTTGCTGACCTTCTTTACCCACTCAACCCGGTTTAAACCAGGTTTTTCTGAGTGTGGGACCTTAAGGGCCCATGTGCACCATGGAGGCCTTCAACAACCAAAAGCAGCAGGAGCTGGTGGTCCATCTGTGGCAGGGGTCTTCAAACTTGGCCCTTTGATGACTTGTGGACTTCGATTCCCAGAATTCCTCAGACAGGCACGCTGGCTCAGGAATTCTGGGAGTTGAAGTCCACAAGTCATGAAGGGGCCACAGTTCCCCCACGCTGTCTGAGGAATTCTGGGAGTCGAAGTCCACAAGTCATCAAAGGGCCAAGTTTGAAGACTCCTGATCTCGAGCGCCACGGACATTGCTGCCGACCTTCCTTGCCCGCTGGTCTAACCGTGTCCCAACTTGGCCGCCTCAATCCTGATCGAAGTAAATGAAAGGTCTCCAAAGTTTAATACTGAAAGAGAAATTTAAAACTGAATTTACTAAGAAGACGAGAACCAGGAAAGAAAGGATGGAAGTGAAACACGTAGGCAAAAATTAGCTGCGTCTTATGAGTAGGAAGAAGGGACGCGGTGGCTCAGTGGGTTAGGATGCTGAGCTTGTCGATCAGAAGGTTGGCAGTTTGGCGGGTCGAATCCCGAGTGCCGCGTAGCAGAGCGAGCGCCTGTTACTCGTCCCAGCTTCTGCCAACCTAGCAGTTCGAAAGCACATAAAAATGCAAGTAGAAAAATAGAGACCGCTCCGGTGGGAAGGTAACGGCGTCCTGTGCGCCTTTGGCGTCTAGTCATGCCGGCCACAGGACCACGGAGACGTCCTCGGTCAAGCGCTGGCTCTTCGGCTTTGAAACGGAGATGAGCACCGGCCCCTGGAGTCGGAAACGACTAGCACGCATGTGCGGGGGAACCTTTACCTTTACCTTTACTATGAGTAGGAAAGGAAGAAGGCCAAGCTATCAATACGTCTGTAAGAGAAGATAAGTAGCAAAAGGTCATAAAAAGGGGGCTGGAACTCAAGCAACTGGGCACGTGCAATTAGTTGATTAATATTCCCTGACACACCTTGCATAAATTATCTCTTAATTTTCATGTACACGGGATGTAAGATTTAGCATGTAGCAGGAAATATGTAGGAAGCGGTCGGAAAGAGTGTAACCTCGTAGTACCTCAGCCAATGGGGAAAGAGGAGGGATGTGCAGCCGTGGCCAGGGATCTATAAAAATGGGAATATTTGGGGTTGAAACTTTGGAGAAAACCAAGTTTTGATAGCTTCTCTCCCCGCTTATCGCAATAAAGGAAACGAAGGGCCTTCGCTGTGTCTTGGCTGGTTATTGGTCAGGCGAGCTCGTCTCTGGTCGGGAAGGAAAGTGGCCAGGAGCGCAGAACAATCCCAAACCACATTTAGGCCAAGGAGAGACGCCGAAAGGCAGGTGGACGCAATGAGCTCATGTCTCGGGACCTGGTGGAGTTACCCTTGCCAAGAGGATTGGCTCCCCCCCCCATGGGCGGCAAATCGGTGGCCAGAGGGCAGGCATGGCAATGCCGGAGTGACAGATGGTGCCACCTTGCCTCCCGCCGTCTCTGGCCGCCAGGCAAGCCAGCAATTCTCTCCCCACCAAGAGGGTCTTCCAGCAAGCTGGCAGGAGGTCCCTCCCGCCATTTCCCTGGCCTGGTGAAGAAGCCGAGATGGTGCATTAGGCAGGCGGAAATAAGTCAGGCTGCGCTGAGGCTGGCCAGCTGCACGAACCACTCCAAGACGAAGTGTGTGTGTGGGGGGGGGATGGCGTTCGTAAAGGAAGTCCCTTGACTAAACCGGGCTGGGAATGCAGCAACGGCCTCTCCCAGAGTCATAATTTTCGTTTGCTTCTTGTGTTGACGGTCTTAAGTGGATGTCAAGTAGCAAAGATGCTCTCCGGTGAAAAGGCAGGCTTTCCCCATCAAGAGGCTGGAAGGGGGGAAATACGGAAGAGGATTTTTGTAGCTTGGGGTTGAACTGTGTGCTAGAAGGGAGGAAGAGGAGGAGGGCTGGGGGGTCCTTGGTGCTCTCTGAGCTGGGTGGGTTTCTTGTAGATCAGACATGTCAAACACGAGGCCCGGGGGCCAGATCCGGCCCACAAAGTGGTTTCATGCGGCCCACGAAGCCATCCTGGAAAGAGTGAGGGAACGGCCCCCACTGCCTTGGCCCTGGCCCAGAGATCCTCCTTCTGCCAGAGACCCCCAGATCTGTCCCACTCCTGCCCAGGCCCCCATAGGCACCCTTGATGCCAACGATGTAGAGCTGGCCACGCCCACCCAGTAGGCCATACACACTCTAGCCACGCCTACCCAGTAGGCCACGCCCACCCTGGCTATACCCACCCGGCCCCCTGAGGGCAACCGCAATGCTGATGCGGCCCTCAATGAAATTGAGTTTGACACCCCTGTTGTAGATGTTACCAACTAGGTAGCGTCATCAATGCTAGAAGGAGAGGAGTTTGCAGAGAGCAAGAAGAGGAGGAGGAGGAGGAGGAGGAGGAGGAGGACTGTGGGGTCCTTAGTGTTGAGTTTGGTGGTTTTCTTGCAGATAGGGAACATCATCAGGGCTAGAAGGGAGCCCACAGAGAGCAACTCCCCCTCCCTTCTAGCCCTGATGATGTTCCCTAGTTGGGTCCTGAAACATCTGCAAGAAAACCACCCAGCTCAGAGACCCCCCAGGACCCCCGCTGATGTCTCCATATGAGATGCTTCCTGAAGGCACTTAGGAGACCCCGAATTAAAGAAATAAAAAACCCTCCTAGACTCAACAGCTCTTCTTCATTATAGGCCAGCCTCAAACATGGTCAGGATGTCTAAGAAACAGGTGAGCACCCAGTTCGGGGGAGGGGCGGGCATCTTCATGAAACTGACTCTCTGGACCGTTTCATCGGGGGTTCCAGAAGGTTCTGCCCGGAAGGCAGCCAGGGTTGTTTTGTTAGATAATCTATGCTGCAAGACCGATGCAGGGAGTGGTTAAGGCACCAGGGTAAAAAATGGGAGACAGTGAGTTCTAGTCCCATCTTATGCACGAAAGCCGGCTGGGTGACTTTGGGCCAATCGCCAGGAGAGAATAAGATAAGAGACAGAGACAGACAGACAGATAGATAGATATGAATAGATGGATGGATGGATGGATGGATAGATAGATAGATAGATAGATAGATAGATAGATAGATAGATAGATAGATAGATATGAATATTGATAGATAAACATGAATAGATAAATAGAGAGATAAATAGCGAGAGAAATGATAGATAGATAGATAGATAGATAGATAGATAGATAGATAGACAGACAGACAGATAATTGATGGATAGATGATAGATGAGGATAAATGATAGATGATAGACAATAGATGGATAGATGATAGATAGATAGATAGATAGATAGATAGATAGATAGATAGATAGATAGATAGATAGATAGATAGATAGATAGATAGACAGACATATGGATTGATGGATAGATAGGGATGGATGGATAGATAGATAGATAGATAGATAGATAGATAGATAGATAGATAGATGATAGATAGATAGATAGATAGATAGATAGATAGATAGATAGGGATAGATAGATAGATTGATAGATAGATAGATAGATAGATAGATAGATAGATAGATAGATAGATAGGGATGGATGGATAGATAGATAGATAGATAGATAGATAGATAGATAGATAGATAGATAGATAGATAGATAGACAGACATATGGATTGATGGATAGATAGGGATGGATGGATAGATAGATAGATAGATAGATAGATGATAGATAGATAGATAGATAGATAGATAGATAGATAGATAGATAGATAGATAGGGATAGATAGATAGATAGATTGATAGATAGATAGATAGATAGATAGATAGATAGATAGATAGATAGATAGATAGATAGATAGATAGACAGACAGACATATGGATTGATGGATAGATGGATGGATGGATAGATAGATAGATAGATAGATAGATAGATAGATAGATAGATAGATAGATAGATAGATAGATGATAGATAGATAGATAGACAGATAGATAGACAGATAGAGATGGATAGATAGATAGATAGATAGATAGATAGATAGATAGATAGATAGATAGATAGATAGATAGATAGATATGGATAGATAGATAGATAGATAGATAGATAGATAGATAGATAGAGATGGATAGATAGATAGATAGATAGATAGATAGATAGATAGATAGATAGATAGATAGATAGATCATCAGCTGGAAGATCCTTCTGCATCATTTAGCAGGACCAGATCCGAGGGACTCCTTTCTGCCTGAGTTCTCTTCCTTCCTGTCCACACATGCCTCCTTTCATTGGAAAAGTTGCTCCTTGATTTTGGCTACAAAGATCCTGTGTGGCCCTTTTACAAGGCCTTGGCTTTGTCCCGGAAAAACCCACCCTGTGACAATTGGCCTGGCTGTTTTCCCTTCTTTTCTAGAGAAATCTCAGCTGGTTTGATGAATTGCAGAGGGGAAGCAGGGGGGGGGACGACTCTCCAAAAGAGCCAAGGAACGTAATCTCTTAAAAGCCAGAGCAGTGACTCAACTGAGTTTCTAAGCTTTGGGCTTGCCAGCCAACCCACCGGGCCAAAGGAACCGTCTTCCAATTTGCCCAAAGCCAAGATTGTTCTTCTATCTAGTGGGAATCTGTGACTCGTTCCGGCTCTGATGCCACGGATTGTTCTCAAATGTCTCAGGCCATTGCGGGCTATAAGTGCAAACTCCACCAGCTTAGCTGTTTAAAGAGCACTTAACTGGGAAGCTTGCCTTGACCTTCCAACTCACCCAGGGCTGAGTAATTCTAATATTAATTAATTAATTAATTAATTAATTTATTAGATTTCTATACTGCCCTATTCCCGAAGGACTCAGGGCAGTTTACAGGGCAAAGTTAAAAACAGTTAAAACAGTACAAAAGTTAGAATACAGTTGAAATTAAAATAGAATTAAATAACGTTAGCCCAAATTTAAAATTTAATTTAAAATTTAAAAATTTAAAACCCCTCAGTCCAGGGGTTTTTTAGTCGTTTGCTTAAATGGATTGGTTGCCTAACTCCAATGGGGTTTTATTCTACTTTATTTATTTAATTTATTATAGAATTGCAAACGGGCTTCACATCACACCCCTAGTCTTTGTTTTCATTAAACTAGACATACCCAGTTCCTGCAACTGTTCTTCATATCAGTCAATCAGAATACAGCTGGAAGGGACCTTGGAGGTCTTCTAGTCCAACCCCCTGCTCAAGCAGGGGAACTTATACAACTCCGGACAAATGGCTGTCCAGTCTCTTCTTTAAAAACCCCAGTGCTGAAACACCCACAACTTCTGGAGGCAAGGAGTTCCACTGGTTGATTGTTCTCACTGTAAAGGAAATTTCTCCTTAGTTCTAGGTTGCTTCTCTCCTAGATGAATTTCCATCTGTTGCTTCTTGTCCTGCCTGGAAAATAGCTTGACTCCCTCTTCTTTGGGGCAGCCCCTGAGATACTGGAAGACTGCTATCATGTCACACACACACACACACACACACACACACACACACACACACACACCAGTCCTTCTTCTCATTAAACTAGACCTACCCAATTCCTGCAACTGTTGTTCGTGTGTTTTAGCCTCCAGTCCCCTGATCATCTTCTCTGCACCCTTTCCAGAGTCTCAAGATCTTTTTTTTATATCGTGGCAACCAAAACTGGATGCAGGATTCCAAGTGTGGCCTTACCAAGGCATTTATAAAGCAATACTAACACTTTACGTGAGCTTGATGCTCTCCCTCTGTTAATGCAGCCTAGGACTGCGTTGGCCTTTTGGGCAGCTGCAGCAACACAGCTGGCTCACACTTAAACCATGATCCACCAGGACTCCAAGGACCCTCTCACGAATCACTGCTGTTGAATGGAGAACGTATCAATAGAATAGAATAGAATAGAATAGAATAGAATAGAATAGAATAGAATAGAATAGAATAGAATAGAATAGAATAGAATAGAATAGAATAGAATAGAATAGACAGATTGTAGAACAGATTGTAGAATAGAATAGGATAGAATAGAATAGAACACAGAATAGAACAAAATAGACATTGTAGAATAGAATAGAATAGAATAGAATAGAATAGAATAGAATAGAATAGAATAGAATAGAATAGAATAGAATAGAATAGAATAGAATAGGAGAATTATGGGAATAGAATAGAATAGGAATAGAATAGAATAGAATAGAATAGAATAGAATAGAATAGAATAGAATAGAATAGAATAGAATAGAATAGAATAGAATAGAATAGAATAGACAGATTGTAGAACAGATTGTAGAATAGAATAGGATAGGATAGAATAGAACACAGAATAGAACAAAATAGACGTTGTAGAATAGAATAGAATAGAATAGAATAGAATAGAATAGAATAGAATAGAATAGAATAGAATAGAATAGAATAGAATAGAATAGAATAGAATAGGAGAATTATGGGAATAGAATAGAATAGAATAGAATAGAATAGAATAGAATAGAATAGAATAGAATAGAATAGAATAGAATAGGGCTGGAAGGGACCTTGGAGGTCTTCTAGTCCAGCCCCCTGCTCAAGCAGGAGAACCTATACCATTTCAGACAAGTGACTCTCCAGTCTCTTCTTAAAATACATTCAGCATATAAATGAACAAATCTCGCCACCTCGTTTGGCCTTCCGACATTTCAGACCAAGTTTGAACCGTGCTCTGACAGCAGGAAACAGATGTTCCGGTTAGACCGCAACATCTAACTTTGATTGGGGTATGATGTATTGTGTGAGCAAAGCCATTCAGCCAAGTTCAGCATCTGCCCTGTTGCACAAACCCAGCCTCTATTCTGATGAGTGTGGAAAAAACCCGGAGCCGTGCACACAATTTCTCCTTGTGTGCCTGCAGACACACACACACACACACACACACACACACACAGAGAGAGAGAGAGAGAGAGAGAGAGAGAGAGAGAGAGAGAGAGAGGGAGAGAAAATTAGCAACACACTGTCCAGATGCCTCAAACATGCGTGACGGAAACGGGTGATAACCTACAAGTGAAGATTGCATTTGTCGCACTGACTGGAAGAGAGCTGATTACTGCACACAGAAAAACCTTCTGGCAGCTTGTGGGGGTACATGCTAGGGGAAATCTGGGGGGGGAGGGCTGTCCCCCCCCAATTTCTCTTAATGCTACCCCATCCGAAACTCAACATTTGTGGTTACAACAGTCAAGGACTCAATCCAATAACATAACTCGATGTAAGAATTGGAGGGGACCTTGGAGGTCTTCTAGTCCAACCCCCTGCTCAGGCCAGAGACTGGGGGATTCTGGGAGTTGAAGTCCACAAATCTTAAAGTGGCCAAATTTGAGGACCCCTGCCCTGTACCATTTCAGACAAGTGACTGTCCAGTCTCTTCTTAAAAGCCTCCAGTGCTGAAGCACCCACAACCTCTGGTGGCAAGGAGTTCCACTGGTTAATTGTTCCCATTGCCAGGAAGTTTCTCCTTAGTTCCAGGTTGCCTCTCTCCCTGATTGCTTTCCATCCGTTGCTTCTTGTCCTGCCTTCAGGAGCTTTGGAGAAGAGGTTAACAGAATAACAGAAACCAGTGAAACTCAGTGGATATCGTATATTTAGACTTCAGTAAGGCATTTGATAGAGGGACGCAGTGGCTCAGTGGGTTAGGACGCTGAGCTTGTCGATCAGAAGGTCGGCAGTTTGGCAGGTCGAATCCTGAGTGCCGCATAGCAGAGTGAGCGCCTGTTACTCGTCCCAGCTTCTGCCAACCTAGCAGTTCGAAAGCACGTAAAAATACAAGTAGAAAAATAGGGACCGCTCCGGTGGGAAGGTAACAGCGTTCCGTGCGCCTGTGGCGTCTAGTCATGCCGGCCACATGACCACGGAGACGTCCTCGGACAAGCGCTGGCTCTTTGGCTTTGAAACGGAGATGAGCACCGGCCCCTAGAGTCGGAAACGAGTAGCACGCGTGTGCGGGGGAACCTTTACCTTTACCTTTTAAGGCATTCGATAAATTAGACCACAACCTACTCCTTGGTAAACAAAGAAAAGGTGGGATAGTCAACATCACCACCAGATGGATCTGTAACTGGCTAACAAACCGCACTCAATGAGTAGTCCTCAACGGCACCACATCTGCATGGAGGGAAGTAAGCAATGGAGCACCACAAGGCTCCGTCTTAGGCCCAGTAAACTTTTCAACATCTTCATCCATGTCTTAGATGAGGAAATAGAAGGGAACTCATCAGATTTGCAGATTACACCAAACCGTCAGGAGTAGCCAACACCCCAGAAGAAAAACTCAGGATCCAACAAGATCTTGACAGACTAGAACAATGGGCGCTATGCAACAAAATGAGTTTCAGTGTGGAGAAAAGCAAAGTTTTACATTTAGCCAGGAAAAACCAAAAGCATATGTACAGATTAGGTGAGACCTGCCTCAAAAGCAGCAACTGTGAAATGGACCTTGGAGTCCTGGTGGACGATCACTTGACTATGAGCCAGCCGTGTGCAGCAGCAGCCCCAAAAAGCTAATACAATCCTGAGTTGGGTAAACAGAGGGATAGAATCAAGATCACGCTTTATCAAGCCCTAGTGAGGCCACACCTGGAATACTGCAGCCAATTTTGGTCACCGTATCACAAAAAAGACGTTGAGAGTTTGGAAGAAACTCAGAGAAGAGCAACTAAGATGATCCAAGGCCTGGAGACTAAAACATACGAAGAATGGCTGCAGGACTTGGGTCTGGCTAGTCTAAAGAAAAAAAGAAATAGGGGAGACATGATAGCAGTTATTCCAGTATCTGAGGGGCTGCCACAAGGAAAAGGGGGCCAGGTTGTTCACCAGGACAAGAAACAACAGTTGGAAACTGACCAAAGAGAGAAGCAACCTGGAACTAAAGAGAAGTTTCCTGACAGTGAGGACAATCAACCAGTGGAACAGCTGGCCTCCAGAAATTACCGTATTTTCCGGCGTATAAGACGACTTTTTAACCCATGAAAATCATCTCAAAAGTTGGGGGGGTCGTCTTATACGCCCAGTCATCTTATACGCCAGAAAATACGGTATTTAAAATGCTCCAGAGGCCCGATCCGGGCATCGGAGGCCTGCAAAACGCTTCTGCTGCCCAGATCTAGGGCCGCAGAGCGATTTTGCTTTCCCCCCCACGGCCGATTTTGCAGGCCTCCGACGCTCGGATCAGGTCGCTGGAGCATCACCCACTCGGTGGTCATGCCCCCGGCACCCAGCGATGCATAAGTGGATTTCGGGTTGCAGTTTGGGCACTCGGTCTCAAAAAGGTTTGCCACCACTGGCGTAGGGTCTCCTGCTTGAACAGGGGGCTGGACTAGAAGACCTCCAAGGGTCCCTTCCAGCTCTATTCTGATTGATTGATTGATTGATTGATTAAATGGCTTGCCTTCAGAAGTTTACCAACTGAAGAAGTATCAATTAAGAAAATTTTAGAGTATGCAGAAATGGACAGATTGACTTTTAAGATTAAAGAGAAAAAAGACCCAGTGCTTTTTAGAACATGGGATAATTTCTACCAATGGCTAGAGAAACGAGTCAGAGAGAAAGGAACGTGAATATAGATTAGCAAGAAGGCGGCTATCGAGAGATTAATTAACATGTTGTTTATGATAATTAACTATTATCTATTATTTCTTGTTAAACACATGAACCCAGACGTCATGCTGTTTGCTAAATATTGAGAATGCTATTTGGAAAAACCTGAACCCTAACCCCAATCCTGATCCCACCTCATTCCTAACCCTATAAAAACTAATAAAATTTATACAAAAAAAATAAATAAAAGAAGAAGTTGTGGGAGCTCCATGCCTAGAGGTTTTTAAGAAGAGACTGGACAGCCACTTGCTTCAAATTGTATAGGATCTCTTGCTCGAGCAGGGGGCTGGACTAGATGACCTCCAAGGCCCCTTTCAACTCTGTTATTCCGTTATTATTAAATTTATTCGCCACCCATCTTATGATTTGAGGCGACTCTACGCAGAATGGAAACACTTTGATTTATTATAATGAAATTCCACCAAGATTACGCTCTCTCTAGATCACGCCCTACCGGCTCTTCCAGATTCATCAGATCTTCAGCATATAGAATTAATCTACCCTCTGGTTTTGAATAACGTGCCAAATCATAATTTTCACCAAAAGGGTTGGGTTCAAACATGTTGAGACACACACTACACCACCCCAAAATAAATTAATAAATAAAAGCAGAGTTTTCCAAAATGTTTATCTGTGCGTTATCAGCTCTGCTCGTTTTAGCACACAGTATTTTTGGAATCTGAGTACCAAAAAACCCACAATCTGCGGCTGAAAAATCCTCTTCTTGATGGGGATTATTTTAAAAGTGAAATGCATCAATTAGTTTTTGCCACAGGGATTTTTCTATCTTTTTTTTTTGCACTGGGGATTTTTCTGCCGTCTACGATTGTGGTCTCTGTGTGTGTGTGTGTGTGTCTGTAAGTACCATTCAACCACCCACAATGTGCCAACTTTGTAAAAAGTTATGGGATTCCCAGCAACACCTTTGTCGATCTGTCACACCCTCAAGGCATTCCCTTTTCACCATTTTCCGCCCCCTCCCCAGCCTCCTTCAAAGGTTTTCTCAATGCACACCCGTAGCACATGGCAAAAAATGTACTACACATGTGAAAATCATTAAAACGGGCTTTTTTTAAAAAAAAAAATTCTAATTGATTTGGATTTTCCCAGAACCAGAACGAGGATTGGCCTACCATAGTTTGCATCTTGCAGGCTTTTATTTTCGTTTTTTTCCTTTAAAGCTCTTTTTTTTTTTTGAAGAGCTGTCTCTTCAAGCCACATCGTTTGCAAAATCTAACCAATACATTTCCGGATCTTGAACTGAGGTTGACTTTGGGGTGCGTGGTTTTTTTTTTGTCCTCAAATAATCTATGTGGTTAATTGTGGTGTGAATCGTTTGGTTAATTAATTCAGCAAGTCAGGCATGAGGTGTGAATTCTTTGCTCCCTTCCAGAAAACAGCCGTTACGGCAGTACTAGGAATCCTCGACTTTAGCGACCTTCTGAAATTACAACGCTGAAAAAAGGGGCTTATGACGATTTTTCACACTTACGACCGTCGCAGCTTCCCTCACGGTCACACGATCAAAATTCAGGCGCTTGGCAACTGATTCGTGTTTATGATGGCTTACAGCATCCTGGGAGGTCACGTGATCCCATTTTGCGGCCTTCTGACAATCAAGTCAGGGGTCTTCAAACTTGGCCCTTTTATGACTTGTGGACTTCAACTCCCAGAATTCCTCAGCCAGCGTGGGGGAACTATGGCCCCTTCATGACTGGCAGACTTCAACTCCCAGAATTCCTCAGCCAGCGTGGGGGAACTACGGCCCCTTCCTGACTTGCGGACTTCAACTCCCAGAATTCCTCAGCCAGCGTGGGGGAACTATGGCCCCTTCATGACTGGCAGACTTCAACTCCCAGAATTCCTCAGCCAGCGTGGGGGAACTGTGGCCCCTTCATGACTTGCAGACTTCAACTCCCAGAATTCCTCAGCCAGCGTGGGGGAACTATGGCCCCTTCCTGACTTGCGGACTTCAACTCCCAGAATTCCTCAGCCAGCGTGGGGGAACTATGGCCCCTTCATGGCTTGCAGACTTCAACTTCCAGAATTCCTCAGCCAGCGTGGGAGAAATATGGCCCCTTCATGGCTTGCAGACTTCAACTCCCAGAATTCCTCAGCCAGCGTGGGAGAAATATGGCCCCTTCATGACTTGTGGACTTCAACTCCCAGAATTCCTCAGCCAGCATGCCAGCATAAAAGGGCCAAGTTTCAAGACCCCCTGATCCAAGTCAGCCAAGTTCACTTAACGACTGCGTGACTAACTTAACAACCGCAGGGATTCACTTAGCAAACTGTGGCAAGAAAAGTCGTAAAAGGGAGCAAAACTCATCTAACAAATATCTCACTTAGTACTTAAATTTTGGGCTCCCTTGTGGTGGCATGTTGGGGACTGTCTGTGCAGGATGTCTTCAACTTACCACCATTCACTTAGTGACTGAAGTTACGACGGCACTGAAAAAGTGACTCGTGACTGGTTACCAACGACCATTGCAGTCACGAGCGCGGGATTCGAACTCTTGGCCACCGAAATGTATTTATGAGAGTTGCCGAGTCCCAAGGTTGTACCAATCACCCTTTGCCACTTTCCCAGCTGGCTTCCGGTCGGCAAAATCAAAAAGGGGAAGCCAGATTCATTTAACGATGGTGTGATTTGCTTAACAACCGAAGGGGTTTGCTTCACAAAAGGGGCCCAAAAGCTTGTAAAAACTGGGGACAACTCAAGTGGCCGCCCCCTTGCTTAGCAAGTGAAATTCGGGGTGCCAGTTCTGGTCGTAAGCCGAGGACAATCAACAGACGAGTGACTCTGACCGAGCCCCAAATGTCTATTGTTAAAGTAATTTGCTAGGGGTGTTTTGCCCTGTTTTGCAACCTTTCTTGCCTCCGTCATTAAGCGAATCACTGCAGCTGTTAAGTCAGTAACCCGGTCGTTAAGCGAATCTGGTTTCCCCCGTGGACTTTGCTGGTCAGAAGGTCGCAAAAGGGGATCACGTGAGCCAGGGAGACGCTGCGACCTTTGTAAATCTGAGTCGGGTGCCAAACATCTGAATTTTGATCATTTGTTGAGTAGGTTTTGCCCCGTTTTACGACCTTTCTTGCCTCCGTTGTTAAGCAAATCACTGCAGCTGTTAAGAAAAGATTGGACAGCCATTTGTCTAGAATTGTACAGGTCTCCTGCCTGAGCAGGGGGTTGGACTAGATCAGGGCTTTTCAACCAGTGGTACGGGTACCACCCGTGGTACCTTGGCACCTGACAGGTGGTACGCCACCATCCTAGGAAAGTGGTAGCGGGGGAGGGGAATGAGCTGAACCGGTGGCAGCACCGCACAAGCCTGAGCGAGAGACGGCTGGAGCTGCAGGGCCGTCGGGGCTCAGCGGAAGCGCCAGGATCAGCGCCAGGATCCAGCTGGAGCTCAGCACCGATCCCGGCACGTCTGCTGAGCCCAGAAGAAGCGCCGATCAGCTGGAATGTGGCAGCATCTCCAGGGTCTTGTGATTTACACTCAGATGCTTGGCAACCGATTCTTTTTTATGACGGTCACAGTGTCCCAGGGTCATGTGAAGGGACCAAAAGCTGCTGCAACCACCCAGCAGACGGGGGGGGGGGGGAATAAAAACCAAACACCCCCCACTCCACCCCCTCTGCCAATCCTCAACAGAAATGCTCACAACAATGAAAACCTCGGACAGGAGGAAGAGCGCCGCCGGGCGGGCAGGCAGGTGTCTTGCTCGGCTGTGGCTTGGGGGGGGGGCTTTTTTCAGTCCCATTGTAACTTCGAAGAGTCACTAAGCGAATAGTTGTAAGTCGAGGACTACCTGTACTTCATCATTTTTTTTTTTTTGCTAGGCGACTGGTGGTCCTCGGATGTTGCCCTAACCTAAAAGTGGTACAATGGGTGAAAAGGTTGAAAAGCCCTGGACTAGATGACCTCCAAGGGTCCCTTGTTATTCCATGATCCCGTAAGGGTCTCCTCCTTGAGCAGGGGGTTGGACTAGAAGACCTCCAGGGTCCCTTCCAGCTCTATCATTCTATGTTCCATGTTCCACAGTTTTGGGCACTCTTTTCCCAAAAATGACTGCACTGACCTGTTAGGGCAGATTCCCAGGACGGCCGTGAGGACTTTTCAGCGAAGGCAAAAGCAAACTGCGCTGAGAAATTATAGCCGGATTTAGATATATATAAGAAAGCCTTGGGGAAGGCCTTTTCCATGGCTACCGAAAGTAGGACAAGAAATAATAAGTTTGCAGCTGCCTACATTTTTTTTTAAATATTATGGAAAACTTCCTAAAAGGTAAAATCTGTGCAATAGCAGATCAGTTATTAGAGCATTTGAGCTTTTCCACCTCGGCAACTTTCAGAGGGGCGGACTTCAATTCCCAGAATTCCCCAGCCAGCATGGAGTACAGGCAAGTCCTCGCCTTACGACCACAACCGAGCCCGAAGCTTCTGTTGCTAAGTGAGCCAATTCAGGGAGTCTTGCCCCATTTTAACAGCCTCAGTTGTTAAGTGAATCGCTGCAGTCGTTAAGCTAGTGACCCGGTTGTTAAATGAATCCGACCTCCCCATTGATTTGGCTTGTCAGAAGGTCGCAAAAGGGGATCACGTGACCCCTCCCCCCGGGACCCTGTGACCGTCATAAATATGAATCAGTTGCCAAGCGTCTGAATTTTGATTGCGTGATCACGCGGAGGCTGCAACGGTCGCTAAGCGTGAAAAACTGTCATAATTCCCTTTCTTCAGCGACACTCTAATTTCAAACGGTCACTAAACGAACAGTTATAAGTCGAGGACTACCTGTATGGGCACTTCAGGGACTTGTGCGTATCCTGATGTGCTGTCTGAACATCTGGTGAAGTTGGTGCTTCTCAACCTTAGCAATGTTAAGATGGGTAGACTTCAACTCCCAGAATTCCCCAGCTGGCTGGCAACATTTAGCTTGGTGAACTTCAACTCCCAGAATTCCCCAGCCAGCTGGGAATTGAAGTCCACCCATTTAAACGTGGCAGAGATTGAGAAACACAGCACACAGTGTTTGTTCTTCATTTGTGCGGTTCTTAAGCAGAGTCTGGAAAATTCCCTTTGCCGAAAGTTTAATAGTTTTTTTCTGCACCCTTCCAAGGGTCAGACTAAATGACCTCTGGCTTCCCTTACGGCTCCAACTCCACAGCTCTATGATGGGCCTGCCCAAGCAACAGTCACCAACACCGGAGCCGGAGCCATTTGACACACGTCACAACAACATCTTGCGTGTGGCAATGTTCGCCTGCCTGCAAGGTCTTCTTGCCCCAGAGAGGTTAACGCATCTCTTAAAATCATCTGTGTTATTCCTGACCATTTTGAAAGCACACACACACACACACACACACACACACAGACGACAGCACCATGAAAAAAGACACAAATGTTATCCGTTGTGAGGACCAGCACAAACCACAAAACGTGTACAGGTGTACAGGTAGTCCTCAACTGACGACAGTTACAGTCAGGACAATTCACCAGTGGAACTCCTTGCCTCCAGAAGTTGTGGGTGCTCCAACACTGGAGGTTTCCAAGAAGAGACTGGACAGCACTTTGTCTGAAATGGTGGAGGGTCTCCTGCCTGAGCAGGGGGTTGGACTAGATGACCTCCAAGGTCCCTTCCAACATCAGCATCATCATCATCACTGAAAAAGGCCACTGCTTTTCCACACTTAAGGACCGTGGCAGCATGGCAACTGACTCATAAGTACGACGGTAACAGTCTCCTGGGGTCCCGTGATCCCCTTTTGCGACCTGCTGACGAGCAACGTCAAGGGGGAGCCCAGATCCACTTAACAAGGGTGCTACTAACGTAAAACCACTGCCGCGACCCACTTAGCCACCGTGGCAAGCAAGGTCGTAAAACAGGACGAAACATACTTAAGAAATTCTGGGCTCACTCGGGGCCGTGAGCCCATGCAAAGACTCCAGCTCTACCAATTCAGCCGAAATAAAACACATCCGTGTGACCCATTTCCAACTACAGGTACTGCCGAAAGCGCGGGGGGGGGAGGTGGGGGAGGAAGGGAGAGAGAAAATCTGGGCATGAATAAACTGAATCACCGGCCCCCAGATTGCAATTTGCTGGATTTTAGCCTCCCCCAGCCCTGAAATACGGCAGCTAAGACTCTCTGCAGATTCTAAAAGCATCGCAGGGGGATCAAGAGAAGAGAGGAAAGAAAAAAAAGACACACACACCCCCCAGACAGGCTCGTACGTTGCATAACTGACCTGGTGCAATGGCGGTGGTTGTGAGCGGCAGACTGCAGACCCTGATCTCACACAACCCAGCCCAGACACACAACTCCCCTTCAGCCCTGCCGCCCGTGCCCAGCAAACAGGCCAGGAAATCAAGGGGTTTGGCTGCCCCAGAAGTGGGACCCACGGAGAAGCTTTGGCAGGGAAGCCAGAAAGAAAAAAAAGAGCGGAATAGACAGTATATAAACAGAGGCACAGAATCAAAATCGGGTGAACTATAACTACTGCTTTACAAAGCCTTAGTATAAGGACACACTTGGAATACGGCATCCAGTTTTGGCCACCGTGCTACAAAAAAGATGTCGAGACTGGAGGTTTTTAAGAAGAGACTGGACAGCCATTTGTCTGGAATGGTGTAGGGTTTCCTGCCTGAGCAGGGGGTTGGACTAGATGACCTCCGAGGCCCCTTCCAGCTCTATTCTGGTTGACTGAGAATACTTTATTTGGCCAAGGGTGATTGGACCCACAAAAAGTTTGTCTCCGCTGCAGAAGCTCTAAAACAGACATCTTCAAACTCAGCCCTTTTAAGACTTGTGGACTTCAACTCCCAGAATTCCTCAGCCAGCCTGGCTGAGGAATTCTGGGAGTTGAAGTCCACAAATCTTAAAAGGGCCGAGTTTGAAGGCCCCTGCTCTAAAATGTGCCCACAAATCAACAGAGCAATAACAACTGTAATAATGGCGCCAATAAGAGGGGTTATTGCAGAACCGATTCTTAATTCCAGTCGCCTGCGAGCATCCGGCCCACTTTTTGGAAACATCTGCTTCGGATGGAAGCCCAGGCAGTCCCCGACTTACAACAGTTCATTTAGCGACCTTTCAAAGTTACAATGGCGCTGAAACAAGGGACTTGGGACCGTTTTGCACGCTTGCGACCGTTGCCGCAGCCCCGCGGTCACGTGATTAAAAAATGGGACCCTTAGCAACTGACTCACATTTTGTGACGGTTGCCGTGTCCCTGTGGGGGGGGGAGGCACGTGATCCCCTTTTGCGACTTTCTGACAAGCAAAGTCAATGGGGAAGTCAAATTCGCTTAACGACTGCACGACTAACTTAACAACTGCAGGGATTCACTTAACAGCTGTGGCGAGAACGGTCGTGAAATGGGGCAAAACTCACTTAACAACTGTCTCACTTAGCGACACAAATGATCGTCGTCGTAAGTCGAGGACTGCCTGTATCGAAGGGAGAGGAAGGGAGGCAGGCCCTGTATATAAGTCTGCCTTGCAAATGAAATTAAAAACTTATCCCACCTTCCTCCCCCGTGTATCCCTCTCCCTCCTTTTTCCATCTTGCGGTAAGGCTTTCATTTGCTCTGCTCTGTCATTTGACGTTCAGCCGTTGTTTTTTCCCCCTCCCCCCAATGTTTATTACGCTGTAAGCCGCCCAGAGTCAGCTTTAAATCGAAGATGGGTGGTGGATAAATTTAATAAATTTAATAAATTATAAAATAAAAATAATAAAATAATAAAATAAAAATAAATATAACAAAATAAATATAACATAATATAAATACAACAATAAGTTGTATTTATATTATGTTATAATAAGATGGGACGGGGTGGGATTTTTATAAATGAACTTCAATTTTTAATCTGTATTAATTTATTATGGGCATTGTTTAATCACGTTGTAATAATTTTTAATTTTTGTATCTAGTTTTTATGTATTGCCCTGTTCACCGCCCTGAGTCCTCCGGGAGAAGGGCGGTATATAAATTAAATTAATAAATAATAAATAATAAATAAATAAAATAAATCCAACACTAACACTAATAACTATAGTTGGAAGGTACCTTGGAGGTCATCTAGTCCAACCCCCTGCTCAGGCAGGAAACCCTCTACCATTCCAGACAAATAGTTGCCCAATCTCTTCCTAATTTACAGCTTCTGGAGGCAGGTTGTTCCACTGGTTAATTGTTCTCACTGTCATTACATTCCTCCTTAGTTCCAGGTTGCTTCTCTCCTTGGTTAGTTTCCATCCGTTGCTTCTTGTCCTGCCTTCAGAGGCTTTGGACAATAGCTTGACTGCCTCTTCTTTGGGGCAGCCCCTGAGAGATTGGAAGGCTGCTATCATGTCCCCCCTCGTCCTTCTCGCCATTAAACGAGACATACCCAATTCCAGCAACTGTTCTTTGTTTTAGCCTCCAGTCCCCTGATCATCTTTGCTGCTCTTCTCTGCACTCTTTCCAGAGTCTCAACATCTGTTTTACACCGTGGTGACCTAAACTAAGATGGTGGCCACATCCATGCAGTTGAAGCGCTGCTTTTGGGACAAAGGAGTGGAGCTTTGTAGCCACAGCAATAACACTTAGACTTATATACCGCTTCACAGTGCTTGACAATATAATGATATGATATATAATATAATTACAGTCACCCAGACACTGATGCGGGAAAGAATCTTACAAGGACCTCAAAAAGGCAGATGGGAGAAGACCCCTAACACATGTACAAGATGAGCATATGGGGGGGTGCGTGTGTGAACCCCTACAGCAGCAGCAAACTTTCCCCCCCCCATGCAAGGTCAGCCAGCCCAGAACAGCAAGAATACCCCCACCCCCTCCATCTCAGGAGGCCCCCTCCTAATGAGGTCACTTGAAGACCTCACGGCTGCATTCGCACAACAAGCTAACCCGAGTAATGACTGGTGTGTGTTTACGTGGCCCCGGCAAAGCCATCCCGTGGGGCCAAGCCACAGCTCCGCCGGTTGCCCAAGCCCAGAGGTCAAAACCACGAAGACGTGCCTCCTCCCTGCTCTGCATCTGGCTTGTCCTAGAATCCCCAAGCAAGGCACAAGGATCCCTTCCCTAGGCGCAACGCACACAACGCCTCTGCGAGGTTGAACAGGTGGTAAAAGGGAAAGGAAAGGGGGGGGGAAAGGACCCCAGCCAGCTCATTTGTGACCGGTTAGTCTTCTTCACACGATATGCTCAATCCAGTTCTTACCTTCCCCCCATTTGCAGACACCCCAAAAGCAGGAATGTCCAACCTTGGTCACTTTAAAGACCTGTGGACTTCAACTCCCAGAATTCCCCAGCCAGCAAGGCTGGCTGGGGAATTTTGGGAGTTGAAGTCCATAAGTCTTAAAAGTGGCCAAGGATAGACCCCCGTGCTCTAAACCAGCCTTAACCAGGTTAGCGCAAACCATCCTCCCGGAGCCCAGGGACGGAAGCTTTCCCGCAGCTGGCTGCCAGCCAGGGCTCCGAGTCCGACCACCACTCCCATCGTCCCCAGCCGCGCAAGGCTGGCTGGGGAATTTTGGGAGTTGAAGTCCAGAAGTCTTAAAAGTGGCCAAGGATAGACCCACCCCCCTGCTCTAAACCAGCCTTAACCAGGTTAGCGCAAAGCATCCTCCCGGAGCCCAGGGACGGAAGCTATCCCGCAGCTGGCTGCCAGCCAGGGCTCCGACCACCACTCCCATCGTCCCCAGCCGCGCACCTCCCGGCACCTTACCTGGCGGAGCTGGCGGGAGCGCCGGACGCATCAAGGCGAAGGCTCCGGCGGCGGCATCCCCGGAGGCTGAGACTCCAGCTGCGGGGGGAGGGAAGCCGCTCAAGGCGGCAGCTGCGAGGGGGGAGCTGAAGAGGGCGAGGAGGCGGGGGGGGAGGGGTCCGACTAGAAGACCTCGGCGGGTCCCTTCCCACCCGCCGCTAGGAGTCTCCCGCGGGCCTCCCAGCTTCAGCGGCCCCGCGGGCCGTTTCCCGACTTTGCCTCCAGCCCCACGCCGTCCGGGAAAGCCCGGACGGCTCCTTTGCCCATCGGTCGCACAGCCGCCCCTCCCCAGACCTTCTTCCCCTTCCCGCCGCCGCCTTCGCTTCTCCAGCCGGTCCGGAGAGCCGGATCGTCCCCGAAACAAGGCGCTTCTCCCCTCCGGCGAGGCCAAAGCCGCTCCTCCGGCCCGCAGGCGGGGAACGAGGCGCCGCTCAGCCGCCCGACGGACCCCCGCGACCCCCCGAGCGCCGCCTCGGCCCCGCCCCGGGCGCCGGGGATTGGAGGAGGAGGGCCCGCCCGCGCCACGCCCCCGCCCCGCCCCCGCCCCGAGGGCAGAGGAGGAGGGGGCGTCTCAGCTGTTGGCACCGGTTGCGCAAGGCGGGCAAGGAGAGACGGCGCCTGGACTACAGCGCCCATCGTCCGCAGCAGCGGGCGTCGCGGGGGCGGGGAAGGAAGGGGGGGGGCCCTGTGGTGCTGCTGGTGGTGGGAGGGGTCGATTTCTCCCTGCTTTCCCCCACCCCCACCCCGGGGAAGGGGCGACGCGAGACTTGCCTGGCGCGGGGAGGGTCCGCACCGCCGGAGTTCCAGGCTGAAGAAGGAACGCGCCGTCTCAGGGCAAGCTGAGCGTGTGTGTGTGTCTGTGTGTGTGTCTGTGTGTGTTTGTGGGTGTTTATGTCTGTGGGTGTGCCCGCACCGCCTTCTGGAGTTTGCACAACCCCCAAAAGCACTTCCTGACACCGGAGAGGCGGATCCGCTTTGAAGCAGCAAAGCAGATCCCGGAGAAAGAGGATCCCGGGCAGAGGCCGGCGGGGGTGGGGGGGTGGGTGGGGAGGGGGGGCTCTCAGGTGGGGTGGGGGGTTTCTGGCAGATGTTTCAGGACCCCGCTGGGGAACATCATCAATGAAGTGAAGAAGGAGGAAGAGGAGGAGGAGGAGGACTGTGGGGTCCCTGGTGGTCTCTGAGCCGGGCGGTTTCCTTGCAGACGTTTCATGACCCAACTAGGGAACGTCATCAGTGCTAGAAGGAAGGAGGTTTTCTCCCTCTTTATATAAGTCACCTAAAAGTTACCAGCTTTGCCCCCTGAACCTGTGAGATCCTGAACCCGTGGTGGTGAACCTAGGGCACGGGTGGCACAGGTGGCACGCAGAGCCCTCTCTGTGGGCACACACGCCGCCGTCCCAGTCCCAGGCCTTCGGCTGGGTTTTATAAAACCTTTTCGCTTTAGGCCTCCGCTGCCGTGTGCAAAAAAAGAAAAAAGGTTCAATCAATAAATCAATTTCAACTCCTTGCGGGGGGTGGGGGGGGGAAGATCTTGCAGAGTTGGAATTGATTGATTGAACTTTTTAGTCCCACCCAGTCTGCCGTCACCACCGCAGCCATGCCCACCCAATGGGAAGGGTCCGACGATACATAAGTGGGTTTTGGGTTGCAGTTTGGGCCCTCGCTCTCTAAAAGGTTCCCCATCTCTGTCCTAAACAGAGCTGCCGGGTGGGGTGGGGTGGGGAGCCTGTCACGTGATCGGGAGATCCAGGGGACCTATAGGAAGGGAACCCACTGGGGACATCCATCACCGAACATCAAAAGATTTTAATTTTAATTCACCCTGGAAATCTTTTATCCTTTTCTTCACTTAAAAGCTCAGAAACCAAGAGGGCGGGGACGCCGACTCTATGGCTTGCAGGCAGGCCAGAGGGTCCCCTGGGGGAGGTCAAAAAAGTCAAAATGGCAGCCGTAATGAAGTGATCCCTGCTCTGCCTGGGGTTTGTGTGCCACACTCATAAAGGGGGAACTTTCGTGGTCAGACCTACCTGCTTTTTTTGGACCCTTCTCAGTGGACGTGTTTGAAACGTTGATTATGGCTAATGTTGAAAGCAAAACTCGAGGGGGGGGGCGGAGGGCAGACACCCCATTTTTCCCTTTGTGGATCCTTAGTGGAAACTTTCCAGATCCTCTCAGTAAGTGTTGATTTTTTTTGCAGTGAGTAACACAGCATAGCAGAGAGCCAACTCATACTTTGCTCAGGTTAATCTTTAACACCCCTTCCTTATTTTACATACAGGCGGTCCTCAACTTACGACCGAAATCAGCCCAGCATCCATTGTTTCTTGTCTTGCCTTCTGATGCTTTGGAGAATAGGTGGACCCCCCCACACACACACTTTTCTTTGGGGCAGCCCCCAAATATTGGAAGGCTGCTATCGTGTCCCCCCTCGTCCTTCTTTTCATTAAACTGGACACCCCCAATTCCAGCAACCGTCCTTCGTGTGGTTTAGCCTCCAGTCTCCTGATCATCTTAAATCACAAGGAAGTAGATTCCAGCTGGATCGTGGGAAGGTCTCGGGAAAATCCCCATGGAGGGAGCTGGCTCTCCTTGCCAGAAGGATGGAAGGAGAAACTGGACGGGCCTCTGCCAGGATCGGATGGCTGCCCTGGCAAAGGGTCAGACTAGATGGTCTCTGGGGAACCTTCCCGCTTTCACATCGTGTGATTCTGTCCTCGTGACACACGTCTGGCAGGGCAGCCAAGCCAGGGGGGAAACTCACTCGAAGAAAGGAGACAACAAACAGGGAAGTGATCGTGTTTTTCTATTTATTTATTTATTTTTAATTGTAGTTTAATTTTTGACGGATGGCTCCAAGCTTCCACAACGGGCAGTCCTTAACGGACAACGGTTCATTTTTTTTTTAATAGGAATGTTAGCTTATGAGTAAATTTTAGATTGTTATGTTTGTAATTATGTTATAGACGGGTTAAAGTGCATTATGTATTTGGTTATTTATGTAGTTGGTTAATGTTAGTTAGATTATGATTATTTTATATTTGTAACCCTGTAATCAGCTTTGGGAAGTGGGGGAGGGGGAGGGGGGTTTAGGGGTGGGTTGGGGATGGGATAATATTGTAACTTTTATAAAACTTTTCAATTTTTAAAAAAAGGAATGTTTTATTGATTTTTTACAATAAAAATCCTTAGTGCCTAAGTGTACAGTGTGTTGTCTTGGTTCATATATTGGGGGTGTGTGTGTGAAAACAGTCAAGAGTAGTTAATTAACAGTCAATGATAATTTTTGTAATTCCTTAATTAGCATGTCAATTAATAGTATATTTCTTTGATCTTCCCTTCTCCCAGTAATATTCTCCTTCTTCAACTTTAAACAAATCTCCTTCTTAATATTTTCAATGCATCAATGGTTAAATATAAATATTTTTTTCCAGGTTCGTACAGATAATAATAACGTCCGCGTATGACATGTTTTCTTATCAACTTGTGTTGTTTTTCTGAAACTCGTCTTATTTAGTTCACCATATATCCTATTACCCTAGTTCTTATTTAAGCTTTGTTTCCCCTTAATATTCAAATAATTCTTATCGGTCATAATTTGCCCGATATTAATCATCCAATCATCCAAACATCCAAATTTTCTGTTCATTTAGTGACCTTCTGCAGTTACGAAAATAATATTTATGACATTATTTATGGCTTTTGAACTTCCTGGTTCTGCCTGTTTTTTCTTGAATTTTGCTTAATAATTGAAAATGCTGCTTTCCTCTGCAGCCTTATTCACACCCTTAATATATTTCAACATTTCGATTCTCTCTCTCCTTACAGGCTGTATATGCCCAGATAGCCCGACGATTTACGGCCTCAAATTCCAAGCAGAATTTCCGTTGCTAAGCAAGGCCGTCACTAAGTCAATCACGGCCCATTTCACGGCGGTTAAGCGAAACGCTGCCCTTAAGTGAATTGCTCAGTTGTTAAACAAGTCAGAAGCCGGCTGGGAAGATTGCAGATGGTGATCCCTAAACCCCAGGATGCTGCAACAGTCATAAATACGAGTCAGTTGACAAGTGTCCGAATTTGAACCACGTGACCATGAGGGGGGGGTGGAATGCAGCAATGGTCATAAGTGAGAGGACTGGTCGTAGGTCCACTTTCTTCAGTGGTGGTGTAAGTTCAAACGGTCCCTGGAGATTTTTAAGAAGGGGCTAGACAGTCACCTGTCTGAAATGGTATAGGATGGTTCTCCTGCTTTAGCAGGGGGTTGGACTAGAAGACCTCCAAGGTCCCTTCCAGCTTCTATTCTATTCTATTCTATTCTATTCTATTCTATTCTATTCTATTCTATTCTATTCATTCTGTTATTCTATTCTATTCTATTCTTCTATTCTATTCTATTCTTCTATTCTATTCTATTCTATTCTATTCTATTCTTCTATTCTATTCTATTCTATTCTATTCTGTTCTGTTCTGTTCTGTTCTGTTCTGTTCTGTTCTGTTCTGTTCTATTCTATTCTATTCATTCTGTTATTCTATTCCATTCCATTCCATTCATTCTGTTATTCTATTCTATTCTATTCTATTCTATTCTATTCTATTCTATTCTATTCTATTCTATTCATATTTTCTATTCTATTCCATTCCAATGCTTGTAGCTGAGGGAACTACCTATATTAAGTATTCCTCATCCTCTCCTTAAAAATCCCAACACAGGAGCGACTGAGAGGCATGTATTCATGGATTTGGGGGTCTCCCTCCCAGGATTGCTGATTGGGCGCCCCATTTTAGCAAAATGACCCTTCCTCAAGTTCAGGAAGGGTCGTTTGGCCCAGCTACCGATCCCCTCTTTAAAGAGCTGGTGCAAAATGGCAACTCAATCCAGCCTTGGGTGTCCCCCCCTCCCTCTCCTTGGAGCGAGCTGGATGCTGTTTGTGAACCTCTATGGCTTCCCTCATGCAAAGTATTAAATTAAAGAATGGGAAATCAAGGCAATTAAAAGCCCATCCGTGATTTACTCCGCTTTCTCCTTTCGGCGCTCCTGCGGAGATAACTGCCAGGAGGAAACCAGATGAGCCCACGTTATTTTAAATTAAACAACAAGTGCCTCTCCCCAGCAGAGAAATTGAAATAAATAAATGAATTGTGGCCTCGAGATTCCCAACTTCTGGTTTTTCGGCAGAAGACTCACTTTGTACTCGGTGCTTTGATGAATCCGCTAATGAGCTGCACCTTTATAAAAAAAAAGGCGCCTTAGATACGCCAGAGATACGGTCTTCCAGTCCTGCATGAAAAGAAGCTAAATTCTCCCACTGTCCGGAACAGCAGAAATAAATCCGGGATTTCAACGGATTCAGGAGCAGTTTTTAAGCAGCAGCAAAATTCATCGTCCAGCTTGTGGGTGGTCGTTGATGTTTTTCCCCCACCACCACCTTTGAATGCCCAAATGCTTTAAATGGAAGAGTATGATTAAAGAAGAAAATGGAAACAAGGCGAGGTTTTGCCGCAGGGGAAAAAAAGAAGAATAAGAAATAACAGAGTTGGAAGGGGCCTTGGAGGTCATCTAGTCCAACCCCCTGCGCAGCAGACCCTGTTCCATTTCCGACAAACGGGGGTCAGAAAAAAGACGCCAATCAAAGCTCCATATCTGTTTGTTCTTCTTCGTCTTCATCATCATCATTTAGATTTATCCTGCCTTGATAGGTGATTCTGGACTTACAATGCTTTGTTTAGTGATTGAAGTTACAACAGCACTGAAAACGGTGGATTTAAGTCCATTTTTCACACTTATGACCGTGGCAGCTCCTCCTGGTCATGTTATCAAAATTTGGACGCTTGGCAAATGACTCGTGACAGTTGCAGTGTCCCAGGGGTGTGTGCGTTTGTGTGTGTGTGTGTGTGTGTGTCTGTGTGTCACGTCAGGGATTCACTGAACTACTGTGGCTGGGATGGTCATCAAATGGGCCAAAACTCACTTAAGAACTGTCCCATTTAGCAACAGAAATTTTGGGCTGAATTGTGCTCGTAGTCCAAGGCAGCGAACATACCCCAAACCGCTTCCTTCTCCTTTTTTCCCCCCATAACAACAACCCTGTGAGGTAGGTTGGGCTAAGAGAGAGAGAGAGAGAGAGAGAGGGACTTTGCTCTTCAAAAGCCATCGATTTATTTCAGTCAATTTCTGTAGCTACTAACCGATGAGTCTGGGTAGCTTTCCATACTCCCGTTACCAAGCCATCAGAACCCTACCCAAATCAATTATAAATAAAACATTTTTAAAAAAATCTAGAAAACGAATAGAAGAGAATAAAGTCTTCGGAATGTCCTGGGAATGTGGGCAGATCTGTGATCCGGTGCCCTTTTTAGGCAGCGTTTCTTGGGAGCATTTTGTGCAAATGTTCCTCCTCTTTTTGTAATACAGGCAGTTCATAGTTCAGAAAAAGGACACCGCAGCTTATTCTCAGCTCAATGCTGGGATCTGTTGACTGCTCTGATTGTCTTTTGGGGGTTATTTTTTTGTTTTGTTTTGTTTTTGAGAAATGAGACACAAGCTGCATCCCAAAAACTCTTCCATCTTAATTTTCTTTCCTAAGATTTATCTATCTATCTATCTATCTATCTATCTATCTATCTATCTATCTATCTATCTATCTATCTATCTATCTCTATCTATCTATCTATCTATCTATCTATCTATCTATCTATCTATCTATCTATCTATCTCTATCTCTATCTCTATCTCTATCTCTATATCTATATCTATATATCTATATCTATCTATCTATCTATCTATCTATCTATCTATCTATCTATCTATCTAACTATCTATCCATCTATCTATCTATATATATTACTGGGTTGGGAACTGACAGAAAGGTAACAGAAATGCAGAAAAAAGTTAATGTTAAAGGCCAGAAACATATTAAGCCTGCATTAACTGCATAATGGTCTAAATTCTCATTCTATGTTTGAATAAGCACAGTACTGTTGGGAGTCCCGTTGGAAGATCTATTTAGAATAGAATATGGAATAGAATTAGAATAGAATAGAATAGAATAGAATAGAATAGAATAGAATAGAATAGAATAGAATAGAATAGAATAGAATAGAATAGAATAGAATAGAATAGAATAGAATAGAATAGAATAGAATAGAATAGAATAGAGCTGGAAGGGACCTTGGAGGTCATCTAGCCCGGCTCCCTCTTTTCCCCCATCCCGGAAATAATTTTATTAAAGAGCTTAATGACAAGCAACAAGCCTGAGAAAGCATAATTTTTAGCACAATTTATATTACATATTTCTGGAATGGGGAAAAGAAAGGGAAGGGAATGAGGCGATGGCGCCCTCTAGTGTCCAAGGCCTGCTTTCCCCCCCACACACACACACTAAGTACAGTTAGGGTTCAGTTTACAACAGTTTGCTGAGTGGCCATTAAAAGTTCCACTGGCACTGGAAAAAGTGACTGACGGCCGTTTTTATCACTTACGGCTGTTGCAGCATCCCCATGGTCATGTGATCCAAATTCAGAGGCTTGGCAACTGGCATGTTCTTATAGGACGGGTGCAGCATCCCGTGGTCATGTGACTTTCTGACAAGCAAAGTCAACGGGGGGGGGGAACCAGATTTCACTTAACAACCGGGTTACTAACTTAACAACTGCAGTGATTCACTTAGCAACTGTGATGAGAAAGGTCGTAAAATGGGGCAAAAGTCACTTACCAACTATTCTAGAACAATTCACCAGTGGAACTCCTTGCCTCCAGAAGTTGTGAAGGCTCCAACACTGGAAGTTTTAAAGAAGAGACTGGACAGCCATTTGTCTGAAATGGTAGAGGGTTTCGTGCCTGAGCAGGGGGTGGACTAGATGACCTCCCGGGTCCCTTACAACTCTTATTATTGTGGGAAGGTGGCAAATGGTGGAGCATTGGTGGAGCAGTGGGCTAATGCCTCCTTAAGTAACACCAGCTGCCTGCAGTTAGTGCAGGTTCGAGTCCCACCAGGCTCAAGGTTGACTCAGCCTTCCATCCTTCCCAGGTAGGTAAAATGAGGACCCAGATTGTTGGGGGCAATTAAGCTGACTTTGTAATAATGCCGCTTGGGGTGTGTGTGAAAGCCCTAATAAGCAGGCATATACATAGAATGAAGGCTACTGCTAAGCACATTTGATTTGTGCTTTAAATTGTAAGCCGCCCTGAGTCTTCGGAGGAGGGTGGGATATAAAATGGGATTTAAAAAAAATGGTGACCACAGGACACTACAAACCTCACACAAACATGTCAGTAGGCAAAGCACCCAAACTTTGATCCTGTGGCGTTGGGGATGCTGCAACAGACGTAAGTGTGAGGACCAGACATATGTAACTTCTTGGAGTGCTGTTTGGTGACTAAATGAATGGTTGCAAGTCAAGGACTACGTGGACTCATCCACCCGGATTTGAACGGCAGCCAAGAAGCTTTAGCTGGCTAGGGCCAAAGAGAGAGTAGAGTAGAGTAGAGTAGAGTAGAGTAGAGTAGAGTAGAATAGAATAGAATAGAATAGAATAGAATAGAATAGAATAGAATAGAATAGAATAGAATAGAATAGAATAGAATGAGGGAGGGAGGGAGGGAGGGAAGGAAGGAAGGAAGGAAGGAAGGAAGGAAGGAAGGAAGGAAGGAAGGAAGGAAGGAAGGAAGGAAGATGAGTGGAAACTTCTCAGAGAGACATCCAATCTAGAACTAAGGATAAATTTCCCAACAGTGAGAACAATAAAACCGTTTGCCAGCAGAAGTTGCGGGTGCCCAACAACGGAGGCTTCCAAGTGGAGACTGGCCAGCCATTTGTCTGGAATGGCACAGGGCCTCCTGCTTCAGGTCCCTTCCAACCTTGTTATGCTGTTACTATTGCACTCTTGTGCATCCCCTTCCATTTTGACCGCAACCGATGGACACGCTTGCCCTCTCCTTACGCTGCTGCAAAGCTGCACCAGGCCAGTTGCAATGCCTCCTCTGCCCTCCTGCTCCGCTTGGGAACAAAGGCTGGCTCCGGATCGCCTCCAGTTCCCGGTGAATGGAAATAACATTTGGACTGAAGAAGGATGTACTTTTCAAGCAGGACTTAAAACAACCCCCCCCCCAAAAAAACCCCCAAACTTGGCTGTCCTTCTTAGCGTCCCCTTGCATCAAAAAGGCCATTTCAATATTTATGTGCTAATTAATGGGTTCCGCTGGCTGAGCGCCTGTTCCCTGTGGATCCTTTCAGGTTTTCCTCCAAGTCAGCCCCGAAAGACCCTCCCCACAGAGACCTTGTCGAGAAACACATGCTTTGTAACAGGAAGTCCTCAACTTACGACCATAATCGAGCCCAAAATCTCCATTGCTAAGCAAGACAGTTGTTAACCGAGTTTTGCCCCATTTTACGACCTTTCTTGCCACAGTTATTAAGTCAATCGCTGCTGTTGTTAAGTTATTCACACCGTCCTTAAGCGAATCCGGCTTCCCCCGTGGACTTTGCTTGTCAGAAGGTCGCAAAAGGGGATCTTGTCACACACACACACACACACACACACACACACACACACACCTGGACAATGTGACCGTCATAAATAAGAGTCAGTGTCCAAATTTTGATCACGTGACCAATTCTGCAAAGGTTGTAACTGTGAAAAACAGAGATAGATAGATAGATAGATAGATAGATAGATAGATAGATAGATAGATAGATAGATAGATAGACAGACAGACAGACAGACAGACAGACAGACAGACAGATAGATAGATAGATAGACGGATAGATAGATGGATATAAATAGAAAGAAAGGGATAGATAGATAGACAGATATAGATAGATAGATATATATATAGAGAGAAAGAGATTAGATAGATGATAGACAGACAGATAGATGGATAGATAGATGGATATAGATAGAAAGGGATGGATAGATAGACGGATATAGATAGATAGAAAGATGGATGGATAGACAGATGAAGATAGATGGATGGATAGATAGATACTGAGATAAATAGATACAGACATAGATAGATAGATAGATAGATAGATAGATAGATAGATAGATGATAGATAGAGATAGATAGATAGATAGATAGATAGATAGATAGATAGATAGATAGATAGATAGATAGATGATAGATAGATAGATAGATAGATAGATAGATAGATAGATAGATAGAAGGATGGATAGATAGATAGATAGATAGATAGATAGATAGATAGATAGATAGATAGATAGATAGATAGATAGACAGACAGACAGACAGACAGACAGACAGACAGACAGACAGACAGACAGACAGACTGACTTACGGATAAAGATAGATAGATAGATAGATAGATAGATAGATAGATAGATAGATAGATGGATGGATGGATGGATGGATGGATGGATGGATGGATGGATGGATAGATAGATAGATAGATAGATAGATAGATAGATAGATAGATAGATAGATAGATAGATAGATAGATAGATAGATAGGCATGCAGGCAGGCAGGCAGAAAGGAAGATAGAAAAAGGGAGGGAGGACGTGAGGCAGAAAACGGAAGGAAGGGAAGGAAGGAAGGAAGGAAGCAGAAGCGCCTGTTTTGATGCGCTTCCCTTGCTGCTCTGTGGCTGCCATCTTGGCTCTCCTGGAGATTCTCCGGTTCCTTTGGGGAGGCCGCTGGGGTGACCTTGCGAGGCCTCCCTCCCCACTTTTTTTTTGGGGGGGAGGGGGAGGAAGCACCTCTATCCCTCTGAACTCTCTTTTTAAAAATCATAAATTTTTATTGAGTTTCGTTAGAGATTTAAAAAATACAAACATTAGGGAAAAGTGCGTTGACGGAAGGAGGGAAGGAAAGGCAAGACGGCCTCAACCTCCGGGACTTTGCGTGCCAAGCCATTTTTCCACCACTGCAAAAAAGCCTTCCGACCATCCAAACCTAACCCCAAAGTTTCCTACTGTTCCCCCCCCCCCCCGGGTTTCAACCTTCTGCCCCCCCCCCCGGCTCTCCAAAGGGCTCCAGAGTCCCCTCCCTCCGCTCAAAGGACCCAACGGCCATTTAGCAAAAGGGGGCTCCTGACCTTCAATGAGCAAATCTCCCCGCCCCCCCGCCCCCCACAGGGTTGCTAAAAACATAAGCCATTAATAGCCCCTGCAAAAATAAAATAAAATTAAAAAAAAATACATTCAAAGAGATTAATTTTGCAGGCTCTTTTGGGGGGGAGGGGCTCAACCTCCGGGAAGCGAAAAGCCTTAAAGAGCTCCATGGCCCAAATGCGCACTTAATAGAAAGTGCAAAATGGCTTTTGGGTCAAGCAGTCAGCGTAATTCCTCGCAACGGCCACTTTTGTGCGGCCGAGGAGCTTAAGAAAGGGGCCTCCTTGCCAACTTGGTCGCTTTTAAGGGGTTTGCAACCTGTTTTCGGAGCGGCCTGTTTTTTTTCCCTTGGAGAGCTCAGCGGGGCTGCATTATTATTATTATTATTTTTGCTGGGCAGGTAATGGAAGCAAAAGGGGCGGCGGGGAGGGGTGCATTTACATAAGTCGGGGGGGGGGGCTTTTCTGCTGCCCACAGACTCCCCGAGATGCAGATTAATTTGGGGGAAAAAATCAAAGCAGCAGCAAAGGAGAGAAACAAAGGCGGAAGCAGATCCCTGCGGGGACATAGTAAGTTGAATAAAGGACAAAAATATTAGGTTTTGCAGGCTTTGATATGTTCCCGAGGAAAAGGAGAAGGTTCAAAGGGGAGAAAGAGGGATGGGGAAGGGAAGGGGATGGTCTTCCAGAGACAGAAAAATGGGCACAGCTGTCTGGAGAAGAGAAGGCAGGCAAAGGGTAGACCATTTTAAAGATGCCTTTCTCGTAGCAAGTGCCCTCGAGACTCCAAAGCCTATCATGCTTTTTATAGCTACTGCAAGGGCTGAACCAGCAAGTGTGCTGCAGCTGCCGAAAAAGCCAACACAATCCTAGGCTGCATGAACAGAGGGAGAGAATCAAGATCACGTGAACTTAATACATATAAATGTAATTAAACGGGATTAATAAATGGGATTAAAAAAAACCACTTTACAAGGCCTTGGTAAGGCCACACCTGGAATACGGCGTCCAGTTTTGGTCACCACGACAAAAAAAAGATGTTGAGACTCTAGAAAGAGTGCAGAGAAGAGCAACAAAGATGATCAGGGGGCTGGAGAATAAAACGTACGGAGTCTTGTTGGAAGAATCCAGAGAAAGAAATATTTTGGGAAATATTAAAAAGGCTGGGATTAGAAAGACAAAGAGCCCTAGAATCAACAATCCCTCACAACAAAAATCCAACCGTCATCAGCCCCAGCCCCAGGGCAGCAGGATATGACCTTTGGGGACATAATAGGATTAACCCACCGCCATCAGAATACCAGAAAGGCGGACTCAGACTCAGGTCAAAGTTCGTGCCGCAGGAACAACTCCAAACAAAAGCCCAAGGAGGGATAACAACCCACCACTCCCTACTCCATGTGGTCAGTTTTTCCCCAGAGCCATCTTCCTGTCTGGCTCTCCTCTTCAATAAACTACAACCTTCGTTCTAAAGCGGTCTCCATGTTGTTTCTTCCCAGATTGGACTGGACCCTGATGAAGACTTTTCTTTCAGCAGTCTCCTGCTTATTTATTTTTTTATTTTAATTCCATTTATATCCTGCCCTTCTCCGAAGACTCAGGGCGGCTTACAAGCTTAGCAGTAGCCTTCATTCTATCTATATGCCTGCTTGTTAGGGCTTTCACACACACCCCAAGCGGCATTATTACAAAGTCAGCTTAATTGCCCCCAACAATCTGGGTCCTCATTTTACCTACCTGGGAAGGATGGAAGGCCGAGTCAACCTTGAGCCTGGTGGGACTCGAACCTGCACTAACTGCAGGCAGCTGGTGTTACTTAAGTAGGCGTTAGCCCACTGCTCCACCAAGGCTCTTGAGCAAAGGGTTGGACTAGAAGACCTCCAAGGTCTTCTAGCCCATAGGATTCTATATTCAGCCATCTTAAAGCAGGCTGGCTGGGGAATCCTAGGGGTTAAGTCAGAGGGGGAACTAAGGAGAAACTTCCTGACAGTTAGAACAATTAACCAGTGGAACGACCTGCCTCCAGAAATTGTGGGTGCTCCATCCCTGGGGGTTTTCAAGAAGAGACTGGACAACCCTTTGTCCGCAATGGAATAGGGTCTCCTGCTTGAGCAGGGGGCTGGACTAGATGTCCTCCGAGGTCCCTTCCAACTCTGCCATTCTGAAGCCGGGGGCTTCTCTATTTACCTGTCCCTCTTCCAAGGTTTCATTAGGGACTGTAACTGTCCCAATTTTGACGGCCAGCCTTGATTCTCTCCCAAACGTTCTCCACGCACCATTTATCAGCCTCGTTTCTTCGCTGGCTTTTATGGACTCGTTTTGGCCTCGGATTTTATCCTCCGCCTTCTGCTTCCCTTGCTACCAAACACAACCCTCGCTGCGTCTCGGGAGGAACAATCTGTGCAGCACACGGCGCGCGATCATAAATTTCCTGGTCTGGCAACCGAAAGGAGTTAATTCCACTTGGGCTTAGTCAAGCATCTCTGCTGTGGAGAGCTTCTGGCAGATTTATTTATTTATTTTATTTTATTTTATTTGTATACCGCCCTTCTCCCGAAGGACTCAGGGCGGTGTACAGGACAATAAATACCAAATACAGAATACCAAAATTAAAAACAGATTAAACCCTAGTGCCCAAATACAATAAATAAATTACTTAAAAACAGTCATTAAAACCCTCAACCCATCAGACCAGGCCGGCTTGTTCAAATAAATAGGTTGTTAGGTCACGTCGGAAGGAGCGCAGGTCGGATAATCCTGAACTTTCAACCATTATGGAAGCGGCCCATGCTCGGTGCGTTGTGACGGTCATAAAATGGGTCAGACACCTGACCGACTTTGTGACCGGTTTCCCAGGGGTTGTTAAGCGAACGCAGCAGTTTTAAAGTGAGCCAAGTGTTAGCTACGGGCTGGTTTTGCTGACAATCAGACGCAGATGCTGCTTTTCGGCAAAAACATCGTAAAATGTGGACCGTGAGTTCTAGTCCCTCGTTAGGCATGAAAGCCAGTGAGGTGACTCTGGGCCCATCACCAGGAGACGGTGAGTTCTAGTCCCGCCTTAGGCATGAAAGCCGGCTGGGTGACTCTGGGCCCATCACCAGGAGATGGGGAGTTCTAGTCCTGCCTTAGCCATGAAAGCCAGCTGGGTGACTTTGGGCCAATCACTAGGAAATGGGGAGTTCTAGTCCCGCTTAGCCATAAAATCTGGCTGGGTGACTTTGGGCCAATCACCAGGAGACGGGGAGTTCTAGTCCCGCCTTAGCCATGAAAGCCAGCTGGGTGACTTTGGGCCAATCACTAAGAAATGGGGAGTTCTAGTCCCACCGTAGGCACGAAACCTGGCTGGGTGACTCTGGGCCAATCACCAGGAGACAGGGAGTTCTAGTCCTGCCTTAGGCATGAAAGCCCCCTGGGTGACCTTGGGTCTCTCTTCCAGCCCACCTCACAAGGTTATTGTTGCTATATGATCCCAGTTGTGAGGTCTGTCACAGCTTCTAATGTCACTGAGTGACCAATCATAAGTTGGGGACAGCTTTGCAGAGCCAACTCAAGTGTGCATTGTGTTGTTCTTATTGTCGAAATTTAGCTTCCGTTGCAAACTTGTTTTACACATCCAGTTTTCCACTTGGTCGTTCAAAATATTCTCAGTTGTTAAAAGATATGCCAGCTGTTTGCGCCTCCTCTCCATTTATCAGGGGTTTGATTTTCGCATTCCACAGCTCAATTCCACTTTAAGTGTTTAATTTTTCCCTTTTTGATTGCGCACGGATCCCATTCTGTTTTACTGTCGTCCCCCAAGGTTTGAACTGTATCTAAAACCAATTTTATGCCTCTAGACGATTTTGTTTCTAGTGTCAAATCATCCATGCAAGCCCGTGTGAAACATCGTTCCCTGGCTTGAATAATTCATAGCCCGGCAACATTTTATTCAAAACTATTGTCAGTGGAATCCCAGGCATATTAAAAAGCAATAAAAACAAAGAATTTCCCATAAAAAAAAAACGTCAGTCTTCTTCCGATTCCTCCAAGTTCTCCTTCATTTACATCTGTGCTGCTTTCAGGGCGTTTTTTAAAATTCTTAATTTTAAGTATAATTACACGTTCCTTTTAATCCAGTTATGGGGTAGACAATTAAATGCTTTTTTGTCACTAATCCAGGATGTATAAAGGGTGGTTTTTTTTCTTCTCCTTTTGTAGTTTTTAAATAATAATAATAATAATAATAATAATAATAATAATAATAATAATAATAATAATAATAATAAGAAGAAGAAGAAGAAGAAGAAGAAGAAGAAGAAGAAGAAGAAGAAGAAGAAGAAGAAGAAGAAGTTGGAAGGGACCTTGGAGGTCATCTAGTTCAACCCCCTGCTCAGGCAGGAAACCCTATACCATTTCAGGCAAATGGCTGTCCAGTCTCTTCTTAAAAACTTCCAGTGTTGGAGCATTCACCGCTTCTGGAGGCAGGTTGTTCCACTGGTTAATTGTTCTAAATGTCAGGAAGTTTCTCCTTAGTTCTAGGTTGCTTCTCTCCTTGATTAGTTTCCATCCGTTGCTTCTTGTCCTGCCTTCAGGCGCTTTGGAGAAGAGCTTGACTGCCTCTTCTTTGGGGCGGCCCCTGAGATATTGGAAGTCCGCTATCATGTCTCATCTTGTCCTTCTTTTCTCTAGCCATATCCAAATCTTGCAACTGTTCTCTGTATGTTTTATTCTCCAGCCCCCTGATCATCTTTGTTGCTCTTCTCTGCACTCCTTCCAGAGTCTCAATGTCTTTTTTACATCATGGTGACCAAAACTGGATGCAGTATTCCAGGTGTGGCCTTACCAAGGCCTTGTAAAGTGGTATTAGCACTTCACGTGATCTTGATTCTATCCCTCTGTTAATGCAGCTTGGCACTGTGTTGGCTTTTTTGGCAGCTGCAGCACACTGCTGGCTCATATTGAAGTGATTGTCTACTAAGACTCCGAGATCCCTCTCATAGTTACTACTATTGAGCAAGGTACCCTCTATACTATACCTATGCATTTGATTTTTCCTGCCTAAATGCAGAACCTTACTTTTTTCACAATTGAATTTCATTTTGTTAGATAGCGCCCAGTGTTCGAGTCTGTCCAGATCCTCCTGTATCTTAAGCCTATCTTCTGGAGTATTGGCTATTCCTGCCAGGTTGGTGTCATCTGCAAATTTGATGAGTTCCCCATCTATCCCCTCATCCAAATCGTTGATGAAGATGTTGAAGAGCACTGGGCCCAGAACAGAGCCCTGGGGCACCCCACTGCACACTTCCTTCCATGTAGATGCGGTTCCATTGAGGACCACACGCTGAGTACGGCCGGTCAGCCAGCTATGAATCCATCTGGTGGTGATGCTGTCTAACCCACATTTTTCAATCTTATCAAGTAGTAGGTTGTGATCTACTTTATCAAATGCCTTACTGAAATCCAAGTAAATTAAATCTACAGCATTCCTCTGGTCCACTAGTTTTGTCACTTGGTCAAAGAATGTAATAAGATTTGTCTGGCACGATCTGTTTTTGACAAACCCATGTTGGCTTTTAGTGATAACTTTGTTTGCATCTAGGTGTTCACTGATTTCTTGTTTGATTATCTTTTCCAGAATCTTCCCAGGTATTGAGTTCAGGCTGATAGGTCTGTAGTTTCCAGGATCTATTTTTTTCCCCTTTTTTGAAGATTGTTTTATCACTCAAAAGTCCCTCCTCCCCACTTTTTTTTTCTTTTTAAATCTCTGCAATGTTTGAAATTCTCTTTTGGCTCCAAAGCTGAGATCAGGGGTTGGTAGAAATTATTATTGACAATGATTGTTGTCAAGGGTTTGAATATTGTAAAATGACACATGTTGTCCTTTCTTTATACTTTTCCATGAAACATTGAACCACAGTAAGCCAGCCATCTTATTAAATCTTGCTGCCACGTTTGATTGAAATGATTTGCAATACTCAAAAGAAACATTTAAATGAAATCAAATCAACCCTGCTCACGTTTTCCTGCCGCCGTCCAATTCTTTTTTTTTTCTTCCTTTTCACAGTTTGCTCTTCAGCCCTTCCTGCGTTTAAGTATAGTATTTTGCATGTGTATAAACACTGCTTCTCTTTTTGTATCTATGAGTTTGGTCTGGTTATCCCAAATGATTTTTCCCCCCAAAATTACAACAATTCTTCCTTATGTTTAGAGGTTCAATTAGTGTGGTGTCTTTAATTAAACTTTTTAAAAAAAACCAACATTGATTTTTTTAAAAAAAAAATTGCCTGTTTGCTTGAGATTCCTTGATCCCACATCCACGTCCTACAAATTTTCTTAAAAGTCACCAGCCCAATTTTACCACTTCTTCAATCACTTTGTGATCCCAATTGTGTCCCTTTTTCACACTTTTTGTTTTTCCATTTTTCAGCTGACCGGCTTTGAAGTTTTCTAGGCGGCTAAGCATTTCCAGCAAATCATTTACTTAATTTCCCAATACCATCCCCCTTTTTGGCATCTGATCTTGGTTTGGTTTCATTTTATAACCTAGTTCTTGCGTTATTAATTGTGTTGCTAAGTTGGGCAGGAGCTGGTTAGTCTCTTTGATTGTGGGGCCCTTGGTGCTCTCTGACCTGGGTGGTTTTCTCACAAAGGTTGCATTACCAAACTAGGTAACATCATCCGTGCTAAAAGGGAGGGGAGGGGAGACGGTGGAGTCCTTGATGCTCTCTGAACTCTTTTGTTTTCTTGCAGACGTTTTCATTACCAAATGGGCTAACATCATCAGCGATGGAAGGGAATGGGGTTTGCAGAGAGGAGGAGGAGGAGGAGGACGACGACTAGGACTGTGGGGTCCTTGGTGCCTCTGAGCTTGGCTGTTTCCTTTCAGACGTTTCATGACCCAACTAGGGAACATCATCAGTGCTAGAAGGGAGAGGAGGAGGAGGAGGAGGAGGAGGAGGAGGAGGAGGAGGAGGAGGAGGAGGAGGAGGAGGAGGAAGAGGACTGTGGGGTCCCTGATGCTCTCTGAGCTGGGTGGTTTTCTTGCGGACATTTCATGACCCCACTAGGCAACATCATCAGGGCTAGAATGGAATGAGGTGAGTGGAGAAGAGGAGGAGGAGGGGGAGGAGGAGGAGGAGGAGGAGGAGGAGGACTGTGGGATCCTTGGTGCTCTCTGAGCTTGGTGGTTTTCTTGCAGACGTTTCATGACCCCACTAGGCAACATCATCAGGGCTAAACGGAGTGGGGTTATATTGTACAGAAAAAGGGAGCAAACCCCACAAGGGCCGCACAGTCCAATCCTGTGCTACAAAGCTTCTCTTCCATCTTTCTCCTCTCATCCTCTGGGCTCCTGATGCTCTGTGAGTCTGCAGCTCCCCCCACCCCACTACACACACACACACACACACACACACACACACGTTATCTGAACGTCCCCGGTGAGAAGAGCGATGACAGCAGACAGACGGATCAATCTTCTGCAAACGGCTGCGAAAAGGCGACGCTACAGACTCTGAGTAGGCAGGACGATTTTTCTGGAGAAGCTATTTTGGAAACCTCAGAATTTGCATTGCGTTTGAGTTTCGGAGTCTCAAACATCACACACGACAAAAGTGTAAATTTATCTGAACATTATCCAGTGTCGCTTATGGGCAATGTCTAAATTTATTGATAAATAAAGACGGTCCGTACCTCCTGACAATGCTTTTCTGGCCTGGAACTTGAGGCTGCGAAAATCCAGATGGTCACCCTTGCTAGCAAAGTCTTCAGAGTGAATATATCTCCTTGCTGCCATCTAGTCCACAAGTCATGAAAGGGGCCAAGTTTGAAGACCCCTGCTTGTGGACTTCAACTCCCAGAATTCCTCAGCCAGCATGTCACACTGGCTGAGGAATTCTGGGAGCTGAAGTCCACAAGTCATAAAAGGGCCAAGTTTGAAGACCCCTGCTTGTGGACTTCAACTCCCAGAATTCCTCAGCCAGCATGTCACACTGGCTGAGGAATTCTGGGAGCTGAAGTCCACAAGTCATAAAAGGGGCCAAGTTTGAAGACCCCTGCTTGTGGACTTCAACTCCCAGAATTCCTCAGCCAGCATGTCACACTGGCTGAGGAATTCTGGGAGCTGAAGTCCACAAGTCATAAAAGGGCCAAGTTTGAAGACCCCTGCTTGTGGACTTCAACTCCCAGAATTCCTCAGCCAGCATGTCACACTGGCTGAGGAATTCTGGGAGCTGAAGTCCACAAGTTATAAAAGGGGCCAAGTTTGAAGATCGCCATCTTCGTGGTGACAAATTCAGGTGATGACATCCAGACTTTTATACAAAGATCTCATTCAAAACCGTCAAGCAGATTGCCCCATATTCAGAGGCGCCATTGTGCTTGAGTTCCCTGACATCCAGCCAAACTTCACAGGGCTAAATTTGAAACCGTTTCAGACATCACATTTGGAATTCAACTTTGAGAGTAGCTTGAAAATCTGAAGGCAGCCATCTGGAGCTTAGATACAGGCATTGATTGAGCAAGCGAGAGAGAAATGACTCTTCCGGGCTAAGGACCAAGGAGAAATGGAAGTTGACCAGCCGGTATTTTCATTAGCTGAAGAAAGCTTCCCACCATCTCTCCATGAATCCGGCCTTTGAAAGGACTGGTGGAGCTTCACGGAAATAACACATCCGTGAAAGCCTCCATGAATCCATGAATGACGATTAGGGGGCTGGAGGCTAAAACATATGAAGAACGGTTGCAGGAACTGGGTATGTCTAGGCCAGGGGTAGGCCACCTTGGCTCTTTTATGACTCGTGGACTTCAACTCCCAGAATTCCTGAGCCAGCCACGCTGAGGGGAAAGGGAGAGGTTTCCAAGCTGAGCCAGGCTGGCTGAGGAATTCTGGGAGTGGAAGTCCATGAGTCATCAAAGAGCCAAGGTGGCCTACCCCTGGCCTAGGCCTATGCTGCTTTATGATTCGTGGACTTCCACTCCCAGAATTCCTGAGACAGCCATGCTGAGGGGAACGGGAGAGGTTTCCAAACTGAGCCGTGCTGGCTCAGGAATTCTGGGAGTTGAAGTCCACGAGTCATAAAAGAGCCAATGTTGCCTACCCCTGGCCTAGTCTAATGAAAAGAAGGACCAGGGGTGATATGATAGAAGGAACAGGACAAGAAGCAACGGATGGAAACTAGTCAAGGAGAGAAGCAACCTGGAACTAAGGAGGAATTTCCTGACGATGAGAACAATTAACCAGTGGAACTCCTTGCCTCCAGAAGTTGTGGATGCTCCAACAATGGAGGTTTTCAAGAAGATATTGGAGAACCATTTGTCTGAAATGGAATAAGGTCTCCTGCTCAAACAGGGGGGGGGTTGGGCTAGAAGACCTCCAAGGTCCCTTCCAGCCCTATCTTTCTATGAGTTTATGATCTTGGGCAGGAGATTGGACTAGAAGACCTCCGAGGTCCCTTCCAGCTCTATTCTATTCTGAAAAGACGGGAATATCAGCAGTTGACATGAGACCATGAAATCTTGAAGTCTCGTTAAGTCTCATCAGAACATCAGCTATGCTCTCTCTGCTGGGGGAGACACACATCCCCGGCCCATCTAGTCCAGCAGCCAGTTCTTCCAGCGACCCGAGGAAGTCCACTCATCTCCGAGCAGATGACCTTCAGAGGAAGCCCCATGCCATTAGAAGAGCCACTGATACGCAGGATTTTCATGAAGTGCTCCGTCCCTTTTTGGGAACTAGCCAAATTGGTCATCTGGAATCCTGCATCCAGTTTTGGTCACCACTATGCAAAAAGATGTTGAGACTCTGGAAAGAGTGTAGAGAAGAGCAACAAAGATGATCAGGGGACTGGGGGCTAAAACATTTATTTTATTTTTATTTTATTTTATTTTAATTCCATTTATATCCCGCCCTTCTCCGAAGACTCAGGGCAGTTTACAAGCTTAGCAATAGCCTTCATTCTATGTATATGCCTGCTTATTAGGGCTTTCACCCCCCCCCAGCGGCATTTTTACAAAGTCACTTTAATTGCCCCCAACAATCTGGGTCCTCATTTTACCTACCTCGGAAGGATGGAAGGCTGAGTCAACCTTGAGCCTGGTGGGACTCGAACCTGCACTAATTACAGGCAGCTGGTGTTACATATAACATATAAAGAACGGTTGCTGGAATTGGGATGTGTAGTTTAATGAAGAGAAGGACGAGGGGATGACATGATAGCAGTGTTCCAGTCTCTCAGGGGCTGCCCCAAAGAAGAGGGAGTCAAGCTCTTCTCCAAAGCGCCCGAAGGCAGGACAAGAAGCAACGGATGGAAACCAATCAAGGAGAGAAGCAACCTAGAACTAAGGAGAAACTTCCTGACAGTGAGGACAATTAACCAGTGGAACAACCTGCCTCCGGAAGCTGTGAATGCTCCAACACTGGAAGGTTTCAAGAAGAGACCAGACGGTCATTTGTCCAGAACCGAATAGGGTCCCCTGCTTTAACAAGGGAGGTTGGACTAGATGATCTTCAAAGTGCCTTCCAACTCTGTTATTCTACGATTCTGTGACTGGCATTCCAGATGGCCATTAGAAGACACAGCATGCAGAGAAATAATTGAAAAAGGAAAACGAAAAAAAAGAAAAGAAAGGAGAATCCATCTGGAATCTGTTTAGGATGAGCGGGCTTCTTCCAAAGGCAGATAATAATTCAGCAGCATTTGCTGTCTTCGCCTGCTTGATTGGCAAGGGAGGCCGCGACGGGAGAAAGACACAAACTGGGTGCGTTGCTTGTGAAAATGAAAAACAAGCCCCGTTTGCAAAAGGTGGTCAGCCCCATTGCTCTCTTCTCGGAGGAAAATTTTAAAAAAGGTTCCCAAATCCAGATCCTCTTTTGACTCCCTCGTTCTCGTCTCTTGATATTCAGCTTTCTCGGCTTCTCTTTTTTTCTACAGGGAGTCCTCGACTTACGGCCACAGTTTTGCTCCGTTTTACGACCTTGCTTGCCACAGTTACTAAGTGAGTCCCTACAGTTGTTAAGTGAATAACCCGGCTGTTAAGTGAATCCGGCTTTCCCCCTTTGGCAAAAGGGGATCACGTGACCCACACACCCCACGGGACGCTGGGACCGGTGTAAATACACGTCAGTTGTCCGAGCGTCTGAATTTGGATCATGTGACCGTGGGGAAGCGGCGTAAGCTTGGCAACTGTACTTATGATGGTTGCAGTGTCCCAGAGAATCCCACAATCCCTTTTTGCGACCAGCAGAGTCAACGGAAAGCCGTGGATCACGTGACCAAAGGAGGCTGCAATGGTCGCCAGTGTGAAAAATGGTCAGTGCCTTTGTCATTTTGAACTTGTCACTCTTCTTGTAAGACGACCTGTACGAGTTTTGTTTTAAACATTCCTTCTAAATGCCTGACAGTCTTTCAGGAAGAAATGGTGTAGTAGATCTCCTGCTTGGGTGGCGGGATGGACTAGATGACCGACGAGGTCCCTTCCAACTCTGCTTTTCTAATTCTAAGATTCTATTTTTCCATGTCTGTGTTTGGGCTGATGGGACTTTGCGGCAACTTCCCTCCCGGACGCCCAGGCGCACCGTTCCTCCCATCGACAAACAAGGCTGGGGGCGTCCGAACTCAAGGACTCGGCGCCGACAATAAAAACGAAGTGTGTGATCCGCCTTGTGGAACTGAGCCCGTTATTTTCTGGCTTGGCTGCAGCATCTTCCAAAAGTCAGCTCTTCTCATTCCAAAATGTGGCAGCTACACTATTTGCAGCCTCCTCCCCTCCAAAAGATGCTTTTTCACCAGGCAACTGGACTTCCTCTGTTTTCCTTTGAAGGCATTTCACTTCTCCTCCAAGAAGCTTCTTCAGTTCTGACTGGATGGTGGGGAATGGGAGGACTTATACTCCTTGCAGAAGGCTGGTCGTTTCCACTCTTTCTGAGAGTCATTGAGGCCACCTGGAAGTCGACCTGTGTCCTCGGGGTCACCTGGGTGGGGCAAGGGGGTCTGGAGCCTTCTTGGACCCGCTGAAAGGACCGTGTTGTAGACTGGAGATGGATGACCTCGTATCCCTCCCCATCTGTTCAATTTTGACTCAGATGGCCTCTTTGACCCCCTCTTTCAAACCAGGACACAGATAATTTTCAAGTGGCCTCAACGACTCCCTAAAAAGAAGGCAAACCCCCAGCTGTCTGCAAGGAGTATAAATCCTTCCATTCTCCACCATCCAGTCAGAACCTGAAGAAGCTGAGAGCTGAAACGTCTTCATAGAAAAAAACAAAAGAGTCCACTTGCCTCCTGAAAAAGCAGCTGTCCTGGTTCCGACAGATGAAACTCTTCAAAAGAACTTTGAGGCATCGTTTACCTTAAAGGATCTTTTATTCGAGAAACAAAGTATCGGCATTACATACTTAAAGCCAAAAACTGAATTCCCCCCCCCAGGCACATAGTATCAAAGCATAATTCCCTCCTCCAATTAACAGTCATAAATCACATTCCCCAATTAGCTTGAAGCGCCGGCTTCCTCTCCAGCTCTCCAGCCCGCCAATTCTTTATCAGCTCTGGGCTCAGTAACCTTGATTCCCGAGCCAAGTTTAGTGTTGTTATTTATTTTTATTTTATTTTAATTCCATTTATATCCCGCCCTTCTCTGAAGACTCAGGGCGGCTTACAAGCTTAGCAGTAGCCTTCATTCTATGTATATGCCTGCTTATTAGGGCTTTCATACACACACCCAAGCGGCATTATTACAAAGTCAGCTTAATTGCCCCCAACAATCTGGGTCCTCATTTTACCTACCTCGGAAGGATGGAAGGATGGACTCTCGTTCACATCCCATCATCATCTAACTTTCAAAGCGAAAGGGGAAAAAGATGGCTACATTTCCATCTGTTGTCAATGCAAAAAACATCTGATGTTAGCCGCGTCAACAGCACCTTTGGGATCAACCGTGGATCTGGAGGACTGAGGATCTCCATAGACCGCCCCCTCCCCTCCCCTCCTCTCATCCCCTCTCCTGGCCTCTTCTGGGTCTCCCAAGAAGAATGGTGCCTTGAGGGCTTTGCAGCCCCCTCTCAGGGCACCAAGGCTGCAGCTGGCAAGGCTGGGAGCCACAATTCACAATGTGAGGATGTCCTGACGTAAGCTCACCTCTGGTCTCGATCTCTTGACGTGGTAACCGTGGGAACGAAAGCTTGGAGCATCAACCTACGGTGGATGGCAGACAAAACGCCAGACGTGTCTATTCTGCATCTTTGGATTTTTTTCCCCCTTTGCGGCAAAACTACTCATCTATCCACACCAATCTGCAAAAATCTCTTTTGCGCACCAGGAATTGCACTGTTTGGGGTGCCTTTATGTGCAGGCACCCGGCACACAAGGTCTAGTAGTCTGCCCATTTTGCACCTGGCTGGGGAAATACGCCATGCCCTGAAGTCAGCAGGGTGCATAGGGATCTCTCTCTCTCTGCATTTGCCAGCAAAGAATGTTAGTTTCCACTTTCATGACGGGGGCAGGTGGGAATCCGCTTGCCTTTTTGCAGAAGGACCTGGGGCCGATTGGGGCGGTGGCGAGGGGGCTTTGCGTGGCGATTCTCAGCCTTGCAAGGTCAGAAGGAGCAAAGAAACTCCCGCATCTCTTTCAAACTATTTTTTAGCTTTGAAACAGAATAGTGGTCACTCAGTGGAGCATGGAATACACAGCAACACAAAAAGATTTGTTTTTCCATCTGAAGTTTCTTTGGTGGTTGAGCTTTTATGTGTTAAACCCAGATACATGTTCCTTTAGGGGTAAACACACAGTCACTGGGAGCTGGTTGGTGCAAATTTTTAATAAAATAATAATAGAGCATATTTTTTTTCCATCTGAATGTTTTGTATCGGAGGGGGATACATCTGTCTCTCTCTCTCTCTCTCTCTCTCTCTCTCTCTCTCTCTCTCTCTCTCTCTCTCTCTCTCTCTCTCTCTCTCTGTGTGTGTGTGTGTGTGTGTGTGTGTGTGTGTGTCTTTCTCTGGGTGTGTCTCTCTCTGTCTGTCTGTCTCTCTGTCTGTGTCTCACTCTTTCTATCTCTCTCTCTTTCTGTCTCTCTCTTTCTCTCTCTCTCTCTCTCTCTGTCTTTCTGTCTCTCTGTGTGTCTCACTCTTTCTCTCTCTCTTTCTCTTTCTCTATCTCCTTCTCTCTCTCTCCCTCTCTTTCTCTCTCTCTCCCTCTCTGATTTTTAAAAAACTTTCTTGGAGGCTTAAACATTCCAGGTTTTTATCAAAGTACAAAACAGAAATAAGTAAGGTGCACCAAGAAGTGTAAATCAGGAGTAAGTTGTAACCTGGATTCCCAGGAGGGAGGGACAAGAGACAACTCAGCTCAGAGAGTTTGTGTGGTAGAAAGAGGGTAAAGACGGCTCCTCCCCAATAGTTCCCAGAGTCTTCGCTTTATAAGGGTGGTAGCCAACTTTAGCTATTTGTCTGGGATGGTATAAGGACTCCTGCTTGAGCAAGGGGTTAGACTAGAAGACCTCCAAGGTCCCTTCCAGCCCTATGATTCTATGAGATAGATAGATAGATATGATAGACAGGACAAGACAATAGGTAGACAGATGACAGAAAGAGAGAGAGAGATACTTAGCAAGAAAGAGATGATAGATAGATTTATAGATAGATATAGATATGGATAGATAGATAGATAGACAGACAGACAGACAGATGGATAGACAGATGGATAGACGGATGGATGGAGAGAGAGAGAGAGAGAGAGAGATGGATCTGATAGAATAGAGAAATAGGATAGATAGATAGATAGATAGATAGATAGATAGATAGATAGATAGATAGATAGATAGATAGATGGAACAACTTGCCTCCAGAAGTTGCGGGTGCTTCTGGAGGCAAGTTGTTCCATCAACTGTATCCATGGAGGTTTTCAAGAAAAGATTGGACAAAATCCATTTGTCCAGGATTGCGTAAGATCTCCTGCCTTGATGAAGGGGTTGGATTCTGTGGCCCTACGGTTTTATGACCGATTCTGTGTTCTTCAAAATTTGATGGGAGTTTCTGGCACCTAAGACAGGTTTGGGGTGACGAATGGAAAGAAGCTGGGAAGCCCTTGGGTGCAGGCCAGACCCTCCTCACCTCAGCCATCACGCACGCAGGCAATATTCTGCCCGGCTTGATGGCCCTTAGTCAATCATTGGCTGAAGTACGCCGTTGCTGCTTAATCTTTACCTCGAGGTGTTGGGAAGACTATTAATGTTACATTTGCAAGAACCAGGCTGAATGACGGTTATGCAGCCTGGCTCCTTGTAACCCTGGCCAAACTCTCGTAATAACCTCTGTCGAACAAGGTGCCGTTGCGAGGGTGTGCAGTGGCGGCAGAGGTGATGGTTACAGGAGATTTTCCAGTTCGATCCAGGCAAGGGGAGGGAGGAGAATCCGCGATTTAGGTTTCCTGGCTGGAATTTCCCTGCCAAAATGGGCAGTGGCTCTCCCAGTCTGGATGCTGCTGCGCGGACTAGAACGTCACGACTTACAACAGGCGACGTTTGCCCTTTCCTTCCGATCCAGATCCAATCCGGTTTGAACCGAGAGGCTGGTCTCACCTGGGTCTAGGACTAGCCATGTTTGGTCTGCATCGCAAGGTGGGTTTTTATTCTTTTCAAGGCATCCGCGGCAGAGGAGCCGTGGGTTGGGAAGGGGTTTGCCAAGCTGCCTCTGGCTAACCACGGGGGACGTCCAGCCAAAAACGGACCTCCTTGCTGGGGGGCCCATCTGGAGATCTCTTCGGCATGCTGGTCCAGGTAATGCCTCCTTCTGAGAGCCAACTTTGATCTCGTTTTCCGTGGCCGTTCTGACTTTCCAGATGGGTGGGCTTTCAATCCCAGAATCCCCCAGCAGCATGGCTGGCTGGGGGATTCTGGGAGCTGAAGTCCACCTGTCTTGCCAAGATTGAGAAACATTGGTCTAGGCTGAAAAGGGGTGGGTGTGGGTTATGTTGGGGGCTCCCAGCCTTGCTTAGCAGAACCAGGTTTATCAAGTTATCGTGTTAAGCCAGAATATGTTTGTTTGTTCCAATGTTGCGTTTATATGAACAGAGACTTTCCTTCCCTTTTTCCTTTTTCCCTCTTTCCTTTCCTGTTCCTTTTTCCATTTTTTCTTTTCCTTTCCTTTCCTGTTTCTTTCCTTTCCTGTTCCTTTTTCCTGCGTGTCACAGCAGACCGGTCCCTGGAAGGCAGAATCCCTAACCAGGGCTCTTCAAACTTGGCCCTTTCATGACTGGTGGACTTCAACTCCCAGAATTCCTCAGCCAGGAATGCATTTGAAGACCCCTGGTCTGGATCCAAGCCTGCTGTCTCATCAAAATGGCTGACTGAGGAATTCTGGGAGTTGAAGTCCACCAGTCACCAAAGGGCCAAGTTTGAAGACCCCTGGTCTGGATCCAAGCCTGCCATCTCATCAAAATGGCCGACTGAGGACTTCTGGGAGTCGAAGTCCACCAGTCACCAAAGGGCCAAGTTTGAAGACCCCTGGTCTGGATCCAAGCCTGCCGTTTCATCAAAATGGCCGACTGAGGAATTCTGGGAGTGGAAGTCCACCAGTCACCAAAGGGCCAAGTTTGAAGACCCCTGGTCTGGATCCAAGCCTGCCTTTCATCAAAATGGCCGACTGAGTAATTCTGGGAGTCGAAGTCCACCAGTCACCAAAGGGCCAAGTTTGAAGACCCCTGGTCTGGATCCAAGCCTGCCGTTTCATCAAAATGGCCGACTGAGGAATTCTGTGAGTGGAAGTCCACCAGTCACCAAAGGGCCAAGTCTGAAGACCCCCTGCCCTAAACTAAGTCTCACTCGTTCTGGCCACGTCCTGCCAGGGGAATTTGCTGGAGAAAGCGACTGTGTCGGGGAGAGATGGTGGTGAAAGGAAAGTGGGCTGTTGAAGGAGACAAAGTGGCTGGAGACCCTCCAAGCTGACCCCGGACAGAGCAGAGCAGAACTCAGCAGAGGAGCAGGGCAGCATCGGAAGACGGGGAGAGACCACCTGGCCTGGAGCATTGCCAAGAGTCAGACATGACTGAATGGAGAACAGAATCTCCATAATAATAATAACAATAACAACAACAACAAAGTTGGAAGGGGCCTTGGAGGTCATCTAGTCCAACCCCCTGCTCAGGCAAGAAACCCTCTACCATTTCAGACAAATGGCTGTCCAGTCTCTTCTTAAGAACTTCCAGTGTTGGAGCATTCACCATCTCTGGAGGCAGGTTGTTCCACTGGTTAATTGTTCTGACTGTCAGGAAGTTTCTCCTTAGTTCCAGGTTGCTTCTCTCCTTGTTTGGTTTCCACCCGTTGCTTCTTGTCCTGCCTTCAGGGGCTTTGGAGAATAGCTTGACTGCCTCTTCTCTGGGGCAGCCCCTGAGATACTGGAAGACTGTTATCCTGTCCCCCCTCGTCCTTCTCTTCCTTAAACTAGACATTAAACCATACCATCATCAGCATCACTGCAGCATCTGGGTGGGCATCTCCACTGTGTTGACCAACCCTTCCATGCATGGCTGGCACCATAGATGGGGTCAGGCAGAAAAGCTGAGGAGAGGCGACCGGCAGGAGAACAACGCTATCCTACGTGTCTGTCATCTCTGAACACAGAGCTCAAAGCAACAGCGAGATACAGTACAGGGAATCCTCAGCTTGCAAAAAAAAATGTTTAGCGACCGTTCACAGTTACGGCGACATAGTGACTTATGAGCAGTCCTTGTCAGTTCTGATCATGGCAGAATCCCCACGGCCGATCAAACACAATTCTTGGGACACTGAAGAATGTGGAGCTCCTGGGGACTCTTTCCTGAAATAATTTGAGGGATTTCCTGGTGGTCTTTCCTCCAGATGCTCACCGGCTCTGTCCAGGCTTAGTTTGCCAGCCAAGCAAGGTTGGTAGGGAAGCTAAGCACTGCCCCCTGCTGACCGAGAGTGGGAATAAACCGCCTCTAAAAAAAGTGATGCATAGATAGATGATTGATAGATCAATAGGTGTATGGATTGAATTGGAATAGAATAGAATAGAAAAGAAAAGAAAAGAAAAGAAAAGAAAAGAAAAGAAAAGAAAAGAAAAGAAAAGAAAAGAAAAGAAAAGAAAAGAAAAGAAAAGAAAAGAAAAAAAGAAAAGAAAAGAAAAGAAAAGAAAAGAAAATATGAATGGAATAGAAAATATGAATAGAATAGAATAGAATAGAATAGAATAGAATAGAATAGAATAGAATAGAATAGAATAGAATAGAATAGAATAGAATAGAATACAGTAGAATAGATAGATAGATAGATAGATAGATAGATAGATAGATAGATAGATAGATAGACAGATAGATAGATGATAGATAGATAGATAGATTAGGTAGATGATAGATTATTGATACATGATATACATATAAATGCTAGATATGGATACATGATAAATAGACAATAGATATAAGATGATATAAGATGATAGATGGATAATAGATAGATGAGAGAGAGAGAGAGAGAGAGAGAGAGAGAGAGATTACCTGCTCTCTCAAGGGGCTTTCAGACATGGTGGGAAGCGCCCCCCCATTCTACCCCCTACATTGCTCTCCCTTGGGAATTGCTGCAGCTCTGGTGACTCCAGAGAGCCGCTGCCCCCCCTCGTTCCCCCCCTTCCTGGCACAGAGCCAGCCTTGGCTGGGAAAGGTGGCCTTTCCTTTCTTCTCCACCTCGGCCCCATCTCAACCCCCCCCCCCCCAATCTCTGTTTCAGCCTGCCAGATTAGCCGTGGCCTGCCTGTCCGAATTCTCCGAAAGGTGAGACGGTGTCCTTGCTAACATCCCTTCTCAGCGCCCGGAGGGGGACAAGGCTAGGGCTACGTGGGTCTGCATCCTGTCTTTTTTTTTTCAGGGGGGGTTGGAGCCTCAGAAAGGTCACTGTCCATCTGGCTAAGGGTCACTGACCTGCCAGCAGTGCTCTTCTAGGCTTGGCCTCCCCAAATGGCCGTTTTCATTGGAACCAACAAGGGTGCGAAATAAACGTTGGAGGGAAAAAAACCTGGCATGGCAATTTCACGATCTTTGTTCATCCTTCCTGCTCGGCACTTACCACAATTTAATTAAATTATTAAATGTATATGCCGCCCATCTCACTCTCTAGAGTGAGCTTGCAAGAGTAAAAAAAAAAACAACAAACCCATAAATATACAATGAGTCCTCGGTTTCCGACGATTCATTTAGTGGCTGTTTAAAGTTACGTAAGTCATGATTGATTTATGATTGTTTTTCACACTTACGACCGTTGCAGCATCCCCGTGGGCATGCCATCAAAATTCAGACCCTTGGCAATTGACTCATACTTATGACGGTCGCAGGGTCCCCAGGTGTGTGTGTGTGTGTGTGTCACGTGATCCCCTTTTGCGACCTTCTGACAAGCAAAGTCAACAGGGTAAACTAGATTCACTTAACAACTGAACACCTGCAATGATTTGCTTAACAACCGTGGCAAGAAAAGGTCGTAAAACGGGGCAAAACTCCTTTAACCGGCCTCTTGCTTAATGAACCAAAATTCTGTGGTCGTAAGTTGAGGACCACCTGTATTTTTCTCCAGCCTCTGGGCAGTTTCAGCCACAATCCATCTTTTTCCCGTGCTGCAATTCCGAGTTGCAATCAGACAATTAAAGCAGCACAACACGGAAGAGGGCGGCTGTGGTTTTGCTCTTGCGTGGCTAAGGGGAAGCCCACGAAGGGCGTCCTGACACGGCGGGCGTCGTAAAAATCCAGGTGCTCTGTTAGATGCTCACCTGCCGGGAAACGGGGAGGGCCCTCCTTGCGATGCAGTAATTTCATTTTTGTAAAAATTTCCAGCTGTGTTGGTGGCGGTGAGCTGAACGTCTCTGCCTGGTATTTCTGGTGAGTACCAAAACTTTCCAAAAGATCAAGATGATAAAATCCACCTTGCTTTGCTTGGGGTTAATAGCGAAGGCATTTTTATTTAGTTATTTATTGTTTTCATTCATTCCTATCCCGCCTTTATTATTTGCACAAATAACTCAAGGCAGTGAATGTTATCTAATATTCCTTTCCTCCTTCTCTTTCCTCTACAACAACAATCCTGTGGGGTGGGCCGGGCTGAAAGAGAGGTACTGGCCCAAACTCAAACAACTGGTTTTCATGGCTAAGGTGGGACTAGAACTCACCGTCTCCTAGTGATTGGCCCAAAGTCACCCAGCCAGCTTTCATGCCTAAGGCGGGACTAGAACTGACTGACTCCTGGTGATTGGCCCAAAGTCACCTAGCCTGTTTCAGAGCTAAGGTGGGACTTTCCCCGAAAGTAAGGCCTACACCAACAATAAGCCCTACCTTGATTTTGGGGGTGGGCCTAATATAAGCCCCACCCCAAAAATAAGTCCTAGTTTTTGGGGCGAGGCACACACCTAAAAATCAAACTAGGGCAGGGGGGGGTGGAGCTGCCCCACCTGTCCCACACCCACTTGCAGCCAGGCGTCTCCTTGCCGGCCCACTTCTTCTGAGGCCTCTTCTGCAGCCAGGCCTGCATTTCTCATTCACAGGCCTTTCCGGAAGATCTTTGCAGCTGAGAACCGAGCTATGGATTGAATCCATAGCTCGGTACTTGGCTGTTTAGGCATTCCAGAAAGGTCTGACTGCAAAGTCCAGACCTGAATGCAGCTGCAGAACTTTGGCCCCAGAAGAAGTGGACTGGCTGGGTGGGGCTGTCAGTGACGGGGGTGAGGTAAGGCCTACCCCGAAAATAAGACCTGGTGCCTCTTTTGGACACAGTAGAACTCTCTGTCTCCTGGTGATTGACCCAAAGTCACTCACCTGGCTTTGATGTCTAAGGTAGGACTAGAATTCACTGTCTCCTGGTGATTGGCCCAAAGTTACCCAGTCGGGTTTCATGCCAAAGGCAGGACTAGAATTACTGTCTCCCGTTTTGTAATCTGGTGCCTTAACTATTGGACCCATCGTTTGAGTTTGTCCTGTGTTTTTTTCCAACTTCTCAGCCTTTTCCCTATAGCTCTGAGATTACCTTGTGGTCTCCTGTCCAAGGACCGAGCTTTGGCTGTCTTCCTACTCAGGGAAGCTCAGCCAGCTGCTGCATTCCTCTGAAATGTTGGCATTACATAAATAAAACATATTTTTCTGGCTAACGCCATAGACTTCCTCACAGCAGGACTGGGTCTTCAAACTTGGACCTTTTATGACTTGTGGACTTCAACTCCCAGAATTCCTCAGCCAGGTGTGCAAAACGGTTCGACTGAGATTGGCGTACATGAGATTGATCGGGAAAGATTGTAGGGGAGGGGTAGCGAAATATAATCTTATCATATTTTATCTATCTACACATTGAATTGCTGTATTTGATTCTAATTTCGTTTCACACTGTGTTTCATCCCGATTTCATTTTAAAGTGCATTTTATTTCTATTTCATTTAAAATTGTACTTTAACCAATCCCATTTTAAATTGTTTGTACTGCATACTAGTAATAACGTGTGTGTTTGGAACACTGCACCTTGATATGGCCCATGGCCTAATCAATAAAGTAATTAAATAATAACAATAACAACAACAATAGACTTGGAAGGGACCTTGGAGGTCTTGTAGTCCACCCCCTGTACATAAGCCTTAACCAGGATACAGCCACCCTGATCTTCATACATTGTGACTTACAACCACTTGTTTAGCCAGAGGACTGGCCCTCACGCTTACGACCGTTGCAACATCCTTACAAATCACGTGATCATGATTTGGGTGCCGGCCTGTATTTACGATCATCTTGGGGCGTGTGTGTGTGTGTGTCTGTGTGTGTGTGTGTGTGTGTTTGTGTGTGACGTGTTCACCGTTTGCAACCTTCCCAGGCGGCTTCTGACTAGCCAAGCCAATGGGAGAAGCCAGATCCACTTAATGACTGCACAATTCACTTAACAGCCAAGGTGCAAAGGCTGTGAAACTAGGTGTGTTTGAATGACTACGCGATCCAGTTAACAATGCTTCATTTAACAACCACGGCAGAAAAGGTTGTAAAATCGAGTGTGATTCACTTAACAACCATGTTGTTTAGCAACAGAAATTCTGGTCCTATTGCGATCGTAAGTTGGGGACCACCTGGACTCAATTGATGCCCAGTTCAGTGCGTTGGGGAGCCTAGACCAGGGGTAGGCAACCTTGGCTCTTTTATGACTGGTGGACTTCAACTCCCAGAATTCCTCAGCCAGCATGGGGGAACTATGGCCCCCTTGATGAAATCTACCCCATGCACAAAATTGGATGGAAATGGAGCTGGTTTGTTTGTGGTTTATCCTGTTGTGAGGATCAATTATCCCAAGGGTGGGGAACCTTGGCTCTTTTATTACATCTGGACTTCAACTCCCAGAATTCCTGAGCCAGCATGGGGGAACTATGGCCCCCTTGATGACTTCTGGACTTCAACTCCCAGAATTCCTGAGCCAGCACAGCTCAGCTTGGAAACCTCTCCCTTTTCCCTCAGCATGGCTGGCTCAGGAATTCTGGGAGTTGAAGTCCACCAGTCATAAAAGAGCCAAGGTGGCCTACTCCTGGTCTAGGCAATGGGCTTTATTGGGGGGTGGGGGGTGGGAAACCTCACGGATGATGGACCTGTTCTCCCCCCCTTCCAGGTTCTGCCTGCTCCTGCTGCTCCTGCTGCTCCTGCTGGGCTGCTGCCTCCGGTGCTGCTTGGGGCAGCCGAAGGGCCCGGCTGCCCAGCGCTCTTTCGTGGTCTTTGCGGTGGGCGAAACCGAGTCTGTTCCTGGTGAGTTTCAAGCCCGGGGGCCGGGGAAAAGCTCTCAGGGCTGAGTTGGGGAGTCTGGGTAGCAGGGATGTCCACGGGGGTCAGAAAAGTCAAGATGGTGGGCATGGAAAGCCCCTCCCCCCAAATCCTTTTCCTGCAAAGGGGATCCTGGGTCACCACTGCAAACCACACAAATATGGACGATGCATTTGGCTTCCGTCATTGTGGAAAGGAAGTTTGGATCCTGCAGATGCAGAAATGATAGGTGATGGATGGACAGACTGACATAGTGAGAGAGAGAGAGGGAGGGAGAGAGAGCGATGATAGATAGATAGATAGATAGATAGATAGATAGATAGATAGATAGATAGATAGATAGATATTGTATTAATAGAAGATAGAGAGATAATAGAGGGAGTAGATAGATAGGCAGAGATAGATAGATAGATAGATAGATAGATAGATAGATAGATAGATAGATAGATAGATAGATAGATAGATAGATAATAGGTAGATAGATAGATATTGTATTAATAGAAAATAGAGATAATAGAGGGAGTAGATAGATAGGCAGAGATAGATAGATAGATAGATAGATAGATAGATAGATAGATAGATAGATAGATAGATATTGTATTAATAGAAGATAGGGAGATAATGGAGGGAGGAGAGAGAGAGAGATTCCCAATTACAGTCTTCGACTTCCAAGCATTCATTTCATGAACATTCAAACAGCACTCAAACTGACTTATGACCAGTCCTCACACTTACAACCATTGCAAGCACACTTATCCCCACGGTCACCTGACCAACGTTTGGGCCCTTGGCAACCGTCACGTACTTACGACGGTTCCGGAGTCCTATGCTCGCCACTTGTGACCTGCCCAGCTGACTTCTGACGTGCCCAGTCGATGGGGAGACAGCAGGATTCCCTTAATAACCACAAGATTCGCTTCATGACTGTGGCCCAAAGGGTCCTAACATCTGGCGTGACTCACTTAACAACTGCCTGGCTCAGCAACGGAAAATCTGCCCTCCTTCTGGTCGTAAGCTGAGGACTGCCTGCAATCGTTTTTGTGACGGAAAACCTCTCTGTTTTTCCAGGGAGGGATGAACCCCTGGGGACCCCGCCCCACAGGCCCCCTCCTCCCCTGCAGACCCCAGGGTGGAGCAGTCAGGAGTCTGGTTTGAATGCGTGGGCACGGAATGGATCGTTGCCACCCCCTCCCTACGAAGAGGTCATGAAGCCAGGAAGAACCTCGGATCTGAGTTCGAGGCAGGACGGTTTTCACCCGTAGGGCCCGGCTAGGAAGCCCCATTTGAGAGACAGATACAAAGCGGAAAGCGGTCAAGCTTGGCCAAGTGGTCAGTCTCGTTGTGAGCCTTTGGGGAAGTTTTATATCAAAATATATTTTATTCCTTGCACTGTTCCCCTCTTCCGTTAAACGCTGAGAGAATCCACCGTGGATTGAGAATCAGCGTCTTCTCCTAATTGAAAGTCAAGTCAATCAAGTAAAAATAGAAAACAGGGGGGGAAATCTTTTATCCAAACTTCCTTAAACCCCCAAACACGTTACCCAGACCTAATCCACATATCAAAGGAGAAGGTCTGCAAAGAGAAATAAAGTTAATTAAAACTGTCTCCCAGTGAAACTGCAAACGCACAAGAGTAAACACGTACCTACACACACTCATACCCCTCAAGCAAACACGGAGGACCCTATAAAACAGACTTTTTATACCCCATTTTTTCGGTAGCTGCCCTCGCAGGCAAAGCTCCTTGCTTTGGGGAATAAGTAAATCTCCTTTCCTCACAGCTGTCTGGACTTCATTTTAATTTGTTCTTGGGCAGCCCCAGCTCCCATTGGACCCCCAAATTACTCTTCTGACAGCCTCTCAGGCTACCTGGTGGGAAAAAGTCTGATCCACGCACAGATGCAATAAAGAAATAGGATTCAGCCAAATTTGCTGAGCAAAACTGCAGTATAAGAGCCTTGAATCTAGAAACGTAGCCCTTCAGGATCAAGGCAAGATGAATTTCTAACAGACAGCCTGGCTTTCTAAGTTGCGTGGGGATTTTTAAACATCATTGTGTTTTCAAGGAAGGCCCACTTCTGCTCATCCCATCCTCTGCAGGCTACAAGAATCCTTGACTTAAGACAATTGCTTAGTGACCATTTGAAGTTCGGACGGTGCCCCCCCCCGACAGTAATGTGACTGCATGTCAGGCATTCAGCCTCTGGCCCCCATTTACAGCTCTTTGCAGAGTCCCACAGTGACATGTGACATGGCCACATTTTACAATGGTTTAGTGATAAACCATCATTGATTGATTAATTGATTGATGGATGGATTGATTATTAAATTTATTTGCTGCCCATCTCAACCGCTCTGGGTAACTCTGGGTGGGTTACACGGTTAAAAAGAATAAAACACCGCAACAATATATGTGGATGGAAACTAATCAAAGAGAGAAGCAACCTGGAACTAAGGAGAAACTTCCTGACAATGAGAACAATTAACCAGTGGAACTCCTTGCCTCCAGAAGTGGTGAATGCTCCTGAAATAGAAAAATATTGGCAAGAGACCAGGCCAAGCTCTTCAATGTAGGAAGTTTATTTGCGCAGGTCCAGACTGCACTTGGCATGAAAGGGTCTGGACCCCGAAAGATCCACATCAACATAAATTTATACAGTTACATTCATCTGGTATTCACATGTCATATTATAGGCGTTACAGAGGGAGGAATAATATATGGTAATATAAGTAATGTCATATAGAGAAGTGAAATAAGCCACGTACACTTAAACAACAAAAGAAAAAGGAGTTGTCAGCGAAAGGGAGTATACATGTGATAAATGTCTGCTCAGGGAGAGAACAACAGGATGCATATGTCTGGGTCAAGATAAAAATACAGCTACTTACTTGCTAGTCTGTGAGCTAAGGGGAAGTAGGGCAAAAGTCAGAGGCCTTAGCTTTGAGAGTTCTGCCACAGCCTGAACCAAAGTTACAATCCTTCAGGCCATCGGATCTCCTGTCCCACCTTTGGGTTTACAGGTCACACCTGAGTTAGTCCGTGATTCTGCATTGCCTCATACTCCAAAAACTGGAGGTTTTCAAGAAGAGACTGGACAACCTCTTGACAGAGGTGGCCTATAGAGGTTTTGATCATCATGATACAAAAAATAATAATAATGTTGAAACTCTAGAAAGAGTGCAGAGAAGAGCAACAAAGATGATCGGAGGATATAAGGAACGGTAGCTGGAATTGGGTAAGAATAGAATAGAATAGAATAGAATAGAATAGAATAGAATAGAATAGAATAGAATAGAACAGAACAGAACAGAACAGAACAGAACAGAACAGAACAGAATAGAATAGAATAGAATAGAATAGAATAGAATAGAATAGGAGCCGGAAGGGACCTTGGAGGTCATCTAGTCTAGCCCCCTGTTCAAGTCTAGTCTAATGAAAAGAAGGACTAGGGGGAGACATGATAGCAGTCTTCAAATATGTCAGGGGCTGCCACAAAGAAGAGGAGGGGGTCCATCTATTCTCCAAAGCCCCTGAAGGGAGGACAAGAAAGAACGGGTGGAAACTAACCCAGGAGAGAAGCAACCTGGAACTAAGGAGAAACTTCCTGACAGTGAGAACAATTAACCAGTGGAACAGCTTGCCACCAGAAGTTGCGGGTGCTCCAACACTGGAAGTTTTCAAGAAGCGACTGGACAACCACTTGACAGAGATGGTATATAGGGTTTCTTGCCTGAGCAGGGGGTTGGACTAGATGACCTCCAAGGTCCCTTCCAGCCCTCTGATCCTACGTTCTAAAAAAGATTGACCTGAGACTTTCTTTGGCGCAGATACAAGCGTGAAATAGAAACCCTTCCACGCCGTCCTTCTGTAGTCACAACCAGTTCCAGCCATCAAACCCCAAGGTTAAAATTTCATTATTATTATTTTTGTTTTTCAGTTTCAAGCAGCTTGGACGTACTTTCAAAAAAAGAAAAAGGAAAAAAAAAGAGCGGAGAAATCCTGGTTCAGGCAAAAGAGAAAGGGGAACTTATTTTCTGAGCTCTAAAATGGCTGCTTTAAAGAAAGAAAGAAAAATGGAGGGAAAAGCCTGCCCGGTGGTTGTAAAGGAGGGGCAATTCTCCCCTCTCTTGTTCGCCCTCCGTCTGTCCGTCAATCACAGGCTGTATTTTATTTCCAGAACCTCAACCACCGCCCGGATGCTTTCCCCATTTTTATTCAGGATGAAGTGACTCCGGAGTGGGTTTACAGGCTGGTGACCACCAGGTCCGGCCTTCTTGGCTGCCTCGGGGGAAGAGGGACTTTTTGCAGCTCTGCGTAAAGAATTTATTTATTTCTCTGTCACACAGGTAGCCCACCTGCCCCCCGGGGGGAGTTAACCCATGGTGGGTTACTTGTCTCCCCTCCCCAAGCTGTGGGGTTCTTGTGGGTCATGTTTCATGACCCAACTAGCTAACTTCGTCAGTGCTAGAAGAAAGTGTGCAGGGAGGAAGAGGAGGATGGAGGATGGGGGAGAGGGAGGGGGAGGGGGAGAGCCTTGGTGGAGCAGAGGGCTAATGCCTCCCTAAGTAACACCGGCTGCCTGCAATCAGTGCAGGTTCGAGTCCCACCAGGCTCAAGGTTGACTCAGCCTTCCGTCCTTCCCAGGTAGGTAAAATGAGGACCCAGATTGTTGGGGGCAATTAAGCTGACTTTGTAATAATGCCGCTTGGGGTGTGTGTGAAAGCCCTAATAAGCAGGCATATACGTAGAATGAAGGCTACTGCTAAGCACATTTGATTTGTGCTTCTTAGATTGTAAGCTGCCCTGAGTCTTCGGAGAAGGGCGGGATATAAATGGGATAAAAAAAAAACCTGTGGGGTCCTTGTTGCTCTCTGAGTTTGATGGTTTCCTTGCAGACGTTTCATGACCCAACTAGGCAACATCATCAATGCTAGAAGGGAGTAGAGGAGGAGGAGGAAGAAGAAGAAGAAGAGGAGGAGGAGGAGGAGGAGCAGGAGGAGCAGGAGGAGGAGGAGGAGGAGGATGATGACAACTGTGGGGTCCTTGTTGCTCTCTGAGCTGGATGGTTTCCTTGCAGACCTTTCAGTACCCAACTAGGGAACATCATCAGTGCAAGGAGGAAGAGGAAGGAAGGAAGGAAGGAAGGAAGGAAGGAAGGAAGGAAGGAAGGAAGGAAGGAAGGAAGGAAGGAAGGAAAGATGGACTGTGGGGTCCTTGGTGCTCTCTGAGCTGGGTGGTTTCCTTGCAGACCTTTCAGCACCCAACTAGGGAACATCATCAGTGCAAGGAGGAAGAGGAAGGAAGGAAGGAAGGAAGGAAGGAAGGAAGGAAGGAAGGAAGGAAGGAAGGAAGGAAGGAAAGATGGACTGTGGGGTCCTTGGTGCTCTCTGAGCTGGGTGGTTTCCTTGCAGACCTTTCAGCACCCAACTAGGGAACATCATCAGTGCAAGGAGGAAGAGGAAGGAAGGAAGGAAGGAAGGAAGGAAGGAAGGAAGGAAGGAAGGAAGGAAGGCTATTGCTAAGCACATTTGATTTGTGCTTCTTAGATTGTAAGCTGCCCTGAGTCTTCGGAGAAGGGCGGGATATAAATGGGATAAAAAAAAAACCTGTGGGGTCCTTGTTGCTCTCTGAGCTGGGTGGTTTTCTTGCAGACGTTTCATGACCCAACTAGGCAACATCATCAATGCTAGAAGGGAGTAGAGGAGGAGGAGGAAGAAGAAGAAGAGGAGGAGGAGGAGGAGGAGGAGGAGGAGGAGGAGGAGGAGGAGGAGGAGGATGACGACGACTGTGGGGTCCTTGGTGCTCTCTGAGCTGGGTGGTTTCCTTGCAGACCTTTCAGCACCCAACTAGGGAACATCATCAGTGCAAGGAGGAAGGAAGGAAGGAAGGAAGGAAGGAAGGAAGGAAGGAAGGAAGGAAGGAAGGAAGGAAGGAAGGAAGGAAGGAAGGAAAGATGGACTGTGGGGTCCTTGGTGCTCTCTGAGCTGGGTGGTTTCCTTGCAGACCTTTCAGCACCCAACTAGGGAACATCATCAGTGCAAGGAGGAAGAGGAAGGAAGGAAGGAAGGAAGGAAGGAAGGAAGGAAGGAAGGAAGGAAGGAAAGATGGACTGTGGGGTCCTTGGTGCTCTCTGAGCTGGGTGGTTTCCTTGCAGACCTTTCAGCACCCAACTAGGGAACATCATCAGTGCAAGGAGGAAGAGGAAGGAAGGAAGGAAGGAAGGAAGGAAGGAAGGAAGGAAGGAAGGAAGGAAGGAAGGAAAGATGGACTGTGGGGTCCTGGGTGCTCTCTGAGCTGGGTGGTTTCCTTGCAGACCTTTCAGCACCCAACTAGGGAACGCCATCAGTGCAAGGAGGAAGAGGAAGGAAGAGGAAGGAAGGAAGGAAGGAAGGAAGGAAGGAAGGAAGGAAGGAAGGAAGGAAGGAAGGAAAGATGGACTGTGGGGTCCTTGGTGCTCTCTGAGCTGGGTGGTTTCCTTGCAGACCTTTCAGCACCCAACTAGGGAACGCCATCAGTGCAAGGAGGAAGAGGAAGGAAGAGGAAGGAAGGAAGGAAGGAAGGAAGGAAGGAAGGAAGGAAGGAAGGAAGGAAGGAAGGAAGGAAAGATGGACTGTGGGGTCCTGGGTGCTCTCTGAGCTGGGTGGTTTCCTTGCAGACCTTTCAGCACCCAACTAGGGAACGCCATCAGTGCTAGAAGGGAGGGGGGTTTGCTCCTGCTTTTACATACTCCTGGCTTGCCCTGTCAGAGTTGGTGGGAATGTTCTTGGTTGCTTCTTGATCAGGCTGTTGTTTCGTACCGGCTTCATACAGCACCCCAACCTACACACCTGGCTTAAGAAAACACAATTCCCACGTTCGTGTAATGCTTTGTCCAGTTTTAAATGTCATACGCATTGAATATGTAACCCCACAGTCTAAAACGTCTGGACGCCCACAGTCCCTCAAGGGTTCTCAAGAACTTACCAAGGATACCAGAGTAACACAGAAGAATTAAGAAGAAAAATATCCCAAATACTGTATCTCTAGTTTGCTGCTGTTGGTTTTGTCACAACTTAGAAGAGGAGGAGGAGAAGGAGGAGGAGGAGGAGGAGGAGGAGGAGGAGGAGGAGGAGGAGGAGAAGAAGAAGAAGAAGAAGAAGAAGAAGAAGAAGAAGAAGAAGAAGAAGAAGAAGAAGAAGAAGAAGAAGAAGAAGAAGAAGAAGAAGACGACTGTGGGGTCTTTGGTGCTCTCTGAGCTTGGCTGTTTTCTTGCAGACGTTTCATGACCCAACTAGGCAACATCACCAGTGCTAGCAGGGAGGGGGGCTTGTGGAGAAGGAGGAGGGGGAGGACTTGGTGCTTCATGACCTTAAGAGAATCTCTGCAGTCGTTAAATGAATCCCGCTTCCCTCATAACGGGGCTTGTCGCAAGTCCCCTGTGTCCAGTTCTCTAACGGCAATCAGATGACCCCCGAGGTGCTGAAACTGTCCTGAACAGATGCCGGCTGCCAACCAACCCCAATTTGTATCACGTGACTTTGGAAAGGCTGCAACGGACGTAAGTGCGAGGACTTTGATCTCTGAACGGCTGCTTAAATGCATGGCTTGTAACTCCAGGATCGCAGCCTGCTGGATCGGGGCAGGAGATAAATTGCCCAGACAAATCACATCGATAAATTATGGGGCCAATTTACTGTACAACCTGGAAGTTATTCAGACGTTAAGTAGGTAATAAACCGCCCTGATTTCCAAAAGAGGAGGCAGCCGATGCAAAGTTTCTTCCAGGGCAGTTAGATAATCTGGACGCTTGAAGGAGCGACGTAACCAAGGCAACGGAAATAAATTTGGAGGCAAGGAACACTCTGATCCATATATATTTATTCATTACATTTTGTCGCCAGATAGCTAACAATCTCAGGGTAAAACACAACCTGTGCGTTTCTCTCCCCCTTTGAGAAAACAATATTTCTGAAATAATACGAGATGCCGTCGCTTGAAGGGAAGAGGGAGAATCCTAGCGAGCAAAATAAATCACCCTCCCTACAGACAGACTTTGCACGCTTGCTTTTCTTGCAAAGTAGATGCTCGAGAGAGGAAGTTCGAACTCGGGTCCGAGGGAAAGACACCGGCAAGATTCACACGTAAAGGCCAGACCCAGCTTAATAAAAGCCAACGGCTGAGGTTTCATCATACAATGTGCAAACAAATTCATTTTCACTGTGGTTTTCCCCAGCCAGCACCATTCTGGGAGTTGAAGTCCACGCGTCTTAAAGGGGCCACAGTTGAGAATCACTGCCTTAATTGGATAGTTAAGGGGTGGGGAACCTTGGCTTTTATGACTGGTGGACTTCAACTCCCAGAATTCCTGAGCCAGCCATGCTGAGGGGAAAGGGAGAGTTTTCCAAGCTGAGCCAGGCTGGCTGAGGAATTCTGGGAGTTGAAGTCCAGAACTCATCAAGGGGGCCATAGTTCCCCCATGCTGGCTCAGGAATTCTGGGAGTTGAAGTCCAGAAGTAATAAAAGAGCCAAGGTTCCCCACCCCTGGGATAATTGATCCTCACAACAGGATAAACCACAAACAAACCAGCTCCATTTCCATCCAATTTTGTGCATGGGGTAGATTTCACCGACTCCCATTTATTTTATTTATTTATTTAGTTATATTTATATACCGCCCTATTCCCTGAGGACTCAGGGCGGTTTACAGGGAATTAAAAATCCAGAATACAAAAATTAAGAACCAAATTAAAAAATATTAAATTAACCCTGTAGTCAGTTAAAAAGAACCCCAAATTAAAAATTCCTCCTCAGTCTGGGCCCGAGAGCTCGAAGAGCCAGGTCTTCAGGCCCCGGCGGAATGATCGAAGGTCGGGGGCAGTTCTCAGCTCCACCGGCAGCTGGTTCCAGAGGGCAGGCGCTCCCACCGAGAAGGCCCTATCCCTGGGTGTCACCCGCCGGCAGTCTCTTACCGGCGGGACCCTGAGCAGACCCTCCCTGTGGGAGCGCACTGGGCGAAGGGCATTTGATGCCGGCAGCAGGTGTTCCCTCAGATATCCCGGACCCAGGCCATTTGCCAATTTAATGTACAGGTAGTCCTTAACTTTCAAGCATTCGTGTAGTGACCGTTCAAAGTGACAACGGCACTGAATAAAGTGACTTATGACGACTTTTCACATTTACAGCAGTTGCGTCATCCCTGTGGTCATGTGATCAAAATTCAGGTGGCCAGAATGAGAAAGCCCACAGAGAGGAAGGCGAAGAAGCAGCCGAGATACTGGAGCAAAGGCCTCATGTTGGTTGCAAAGGAGAGCTGGCCGACCCCTTTCCCGGCCTCCGCCTTCCTGTGGATGGCCAGTGACCCCCACGGTCCAGTGCCCGGGGGGAGGGGGGAAGAGGAGGAGGAGGAGGGCTGTGGCAGGGCGCTGGGCAGCCAGGAGGAGGGCAGGCCCAGGCGTGCGCCTGCATTAAAGCCCTCCTTAATTGCCCAACCTGTTGCTGAGCCTCAGGTGGACTCACCTGGGCCCAGGAGTTTGCTGGAGAAGGGCTGGCCACTTCCAGGAAAAGCTTTGGTCAGGCTAGGCCTGGGCAGGTCAGCTGCAGCAGATGCCTGCAAGCCACAGGCAAAGCCCAGGCAGTGCCAACCTTAACAGAATAAATCAGAATAACAGAAGAGTTTGGAAGGGACCTCGGAGGTCTAGTCCAGCTCCCTGCTCAAGCAGGTGACCTAAGACCATTCCAGAGGAGTCCTGGATGCTCCACGACTGGAAGTTTTTAAGAAGAGAATAGACAGCCACTTATCTGAAATGGTATAGGGCGGTTCTCCCGCTTGAGAAGGGGGCTGGACTAGAAGACCTCTGAGGTCCCTTCCAGCTTCTATTCTATTCTATTCTATTCTATTCTATTCTATTCTATTCTATTCTATTCTATTCTATTCTATTCTATTCTATTCTATTCTGTTCTGTTCTACATTCTTTCTATTCCATTCTACATTTTTTCTATTCTATTCTATGCTACTCTATTCTATTATCTTTATTTTATTCTGCTCTACTCTACTCTACTCTACTCTACTCTACTCTACTCTACTCTACTCTATTCTACATTCTTTCTATTCTATTCTACATTCTTTCTATTCTATTCTGCATTCTATTCTATTATCTTTATTCTATTCTATTCTATTCTATTCTATTCTATTCTATTCTATTCTATTCTATTCTATTCTATTATTCTATTCTATTCTACTCTGTTCTACATTCTTTCTATTCCATTCTACATTTTTTCTATTCTATGCTACTCTATTCTATTATCTTTATTTTATTCTGCTCTACTCTATTCTACTCTACTCTACTCTACTCTACATTCTTTCTATTCTATTCTGCATTCTATTCTATTATCTTTATTCTATTCTATTCTATTCTATTCTATTCTATTCTATTCTATTCTATTCTATTCTATTCTATTCTATTCTATTCTATTCTATTCTATTCTATTCTGTTCTACATTCTTTCTATTCCATTCTACATTTTTTCTATTCTATGCTACTCTATTCTATTATCTTTATTCTATTCTGCTGTACTCTACTCTACTGTATTCTACTCTATTCTACATTCTTTCTATTCTATTCTGCATTCTTTCTATTCTATTCTATGCTACTCTATTCTATTATCTTTATTCTATTCTATTCTACTCTATTCTATTCTACTCTACTCTATTCTATTCTATTCTATTCTATTCTATTCTATTCTACTCTACTCTACTCTATTCTATTCTATTCTATTCTATTCTATTCTATTCTATTCTATTCTATTCTATTCTATTCTATTCTATTCTATTCTATTCTATTCTATTCTATTCTTAAAAGCATCCATTGATGGAGCACCCTCAAATTCTGGAGGCCAGCTGTTCCACTGTTTAATTGTCCTCACTGTCAGGAAGTTTCTCCTTAATTCCAGGTTGAATCTCTCCTTGATTCATTTCCATCTGTTGGTTCTTAAAGGGGCTATTTGGGACGCAGCGGGCATGAAGTCACCAGCTGCAGATTGTTATGGAGGCCTCCTGACCCCCTACGGACACATTCCTGGCCTGCATTCTGCGTTTTTTCCAGCAGGTGGCGCTGGGCTCATTTCTCCTGCCCTGGACGGATGTTGGAACTGGGGAAAAACAGCTGGATGTGAAATTTGGAGAAGGGGCTGAGGCCTGCTTTGCCTCCTTGCCATTTAGCAAATTTTTTGCAATTCCCTTTAAAAAATGATCTCCCTCTTTTCTTTATTAGGGACCCACATTTCTCCCCTTGGCGGAGATTAAACAATGGATGATTACATGTGGTTTGATGGGAGACCACAAGGAGATCTCAGGGTTACAGGCTAGACAGGGAAGGGATGGGGGGGGGAATCCTCGGAAAAAAGCCAAGATATTCCACCTTTATTACAGCAGATACTCCGCAGGGAGGCGTCTATAATATCTCCTGGAGCTGTGACTAAAGGACTTTATACATTTTTACTTGTCTTTCCTCCATGAACTCTTTATTATTATTATTTATATTTATTAAGAATTTTACATAGAGTAAAAGCCAAATTAAAGAAGAAATAGAAGAGAAAGAGAGAAACAAGAAAGAAAAAGAAGAAAGAAAGAAAGAAAGAAAGAAAGAAAGAAAGAAAGAAAGGAAGGAAGGAAGGAAGGAAGGAAGGAAGGAAGGAAGGAAGGAAGGAAGGAAGGAAGGCAGGAAGGAAGGATATGATCGAGAGAGAGGATGGATAGGTGGGCAACATATAAGATAGATAGATAGATAGATAGATAGATAGATAGATAGATAGATAGATAGATAGACAGACAGATAGATAGATAGATAGATGAAAGAAAAAGAGAAAGCTTGAAAGAGAAAGAAGAAAGAAGGAAGGAAAGAAGGAAGGGGAAAATGAATGAGGCATGGAAAAAGACAAAAGAGAAAGGAAAAGAAAAAAAGGAAGGAAGGAAGGATATGATTGGGAGAGAGGATGAGTGGATGGATAGATGGGCAAAATATAAGAGACAGATCGATGAAAGAAAAAGAGAAAGAGAAAGAACTTGAAAGAAGGAAGGAAGGAAGGAAGGAAGGAAGGAAGGAAGGAAGGAAGGAAAGAAGGAAGGGGAAAATGAAGGAGGCAGAGAGAAAGAAAAAAGAGAAAGAAAAAAGAGAAAGAAAGAAAGAAAGAAAAAGAAAGAAAGAAAGAATAAATTACATATGGTGACCTACATTATACTTACGCCTTGGCCTCTTCCCATCTGGATGACCGCAATGCAATCTGCCTGGGGCTGCCCTGGAAGGTTCTAGAAGACCTCTCGGAAGCTGCCATTGGTCCAGAATTCTTGGGCCCTTCTAGGCTGACCCACGTTACGTCTCTCTGGGGCTCCCAGCCTCCTTCCAGGGGGCAATTCGGGCCTGTCACCTTCCAAGCCCGACCCGGCTCTCCGCCTAGCCTTCCGTGCTCCAGGCCCCTTCCCTAAAGCCCCGCCACCCTCAGCGGTGTCATGGCCTTTCTGTCATGGCCCCTCCCTTAGGCCCCCCCCCCCGTGCTTTTCTTTTTCCCTCGAAACCATTTCGCTTCTCATCTGGGAAGCTTCTTCCCTTCTAACTTCAGCTAGAACGGAAGAAGCTTCTGAGACGAGTAGTGAAACCTTTTCAAACAACACCCCCCCCAAAAAAAATAATAATAAAGAAAATCCAGTTACCTTTTGGAAAAAGCACCTTTGGGACCACCCTGACTTGGAAGATGGAGGGTCTGCACATCCCCCCTGCCCCCATACATCCTTCCCTCCCACCAGATATCCAACAGACTGACAAAACACACAAACCCACATGCTGGATGACACAATGTAGCTTGGCACTGTTGTCGGAGCATCCCAAAGGAACGACGGAAATGGCAGTTTGGGGTTTTGTTTTGCAGGTTGATGGCTTTTATCATTCTCATTTTCATTTGTTTATTTTTACAGTTGTTGCGAACCACCCAGAGTTCTGCTTTTTTTTAAGGCGGGCAGCCAGGCAGAACCTTTTAAATAAATTAATTAAGGTGCGCATACCCACCGAACAACATTGTCGGTTGGGCGTCTGTGTGTGTTTGTTTGTTGTTGAAGTAGCAAGAGGCAGATTTTTGTGAAAGGGTGGTCCGAATAAACTTGCCTTCTGTTCCTCAGCCTTAAATCCCCCAAGGATCGTTCACAAAAAACCCTCGGTGGCTGAATTGCAGTTTTGAGTCAAAATTACTGTTGTGTTGTTCGCTCTGTCTTTCTCCCCCCAACACCATCAAAACACTCAGCTTCAGCCACCCACACACTGGAAAGTGTTGGAATTTGGAACACACACAAACACACACACACACACACACACACACACACATACACATGCACCAATGATATGTTTGTCTCTTTCCTGGTTTGGACAAGTTCAGACAAATTTCTGCAGAGCAATTGTTGTGTTTCTCTCGTTTGGTTTCTCTGGACAAAGTTGTTTTGATGGCGCTGAATCATTTATCTAAAGATAGTAAGGAGGGCGATGGCACTTGGGTGCAAAAAAAAGCCTGCACTTAAGAGTAATCCAGGAGAAATATAACTCAAATAACAGCTGGACAAATAACAGCTGTATTTTGCAGTTGTTTTCTGTATGAGGGATTAGCCGCAGCGCAGGTTTTTCATAGGAGCTGTGACTAGGGGGGCCTTCGCCCAGGTTCGCCTGGTGCGCCAGTTGCGGCCCTATCTTAGCCGGGATGATTTGTGCACGGTCACTCATGCGCTCGTGTCCTCTCGTCTGGACTACTGCAACGCTCTCTACATGGGGCTGCCCTTGAGGACCACCCGGAAGCTCCAACTGGTACAGAATGCAGCCGCAAGAGTTGTGTTGGGAGTCTCCCGATACTCCCACGTTACACCGCTGCTCCGTGAGCTGCATTGGTTGCCAGTTGTCTTCCGGGTGAGATTCAAGGTACTGGTAACAGTGTTTAAAGCCCTTCATGGCATGGGTCCGGATTACCTACGGCAGCACGTGCTGCCGGCATCAAGCTCCCTGCGCCCTGTGCGTTCCCACAGAGAGGGCCTCCTCAGGGTGCCACCGATCAGAGAATGTCGATTGGTGGCCCCCAGGGGGAGATCCTTCTCTGTGGGCGCTCCGGAGCTGTGGAATCAGCTACCGGTAGAGCTCCGGATGGCGCCCGATCTTCGCTCCTTTCGTCGCGATCTCAAGACGTTTCTGTTTGTTCAAGCCGGCCTAGCCTGATGGGGATTGGTGGGGTTTTTTAATTTTGTGCTTTAATTTTAACTTGGTGTTTTAGAATTTTATTCCAACTGTTTTAATATGGGCAATTATTTAATCTTGTTTTAACGTTTGTATTTAGTATTTTATTCTGCCCTGTGAACCGCCCTGAGTCCTCAGGGAGAAGGGCGGTATATAAATATTATTAAATTAAATTAAATTAAATATATATATATATATATATTCCCCTGTGCAACTCACAAATGAAATTTACATAATTGACTGTTTTGCAACATGCCCCTCTTACTTTAATTTTTTTGGTTCCCAGCAGACTCTCTTCCAACCCAGCATGTTTGACTCATCCTGGTTTACTCATAGCCGAAGTTAAGCTGAGACTTATTGTTTGAGTTTTACCAAACGATGGGATTGAGCCTTCGTTTTCCCCTTTAATAACCTTCTTGGCATTCGTTATTTTAACACCCCCCCAAGTTTTATTTACAGGAAGTCCTCAACGTACGACCGTAATTGAGACCAAAATTTGTGTGGCTAAGTGAAACATTCGTTAAGAGAGCTTTGCGCCGTTTAACAACCTTTCTTGCCACAGTTGCTAAGTGAATCTTGGCAGCTCTTAGTAATACGGCTGTTAAGCGAATCTAGTTAGGAACACGGCTGTTAAATGAACCTGGCTTCCCCACTGACTTTGCTTGTCGGAAGATCGCAACAGGGGATCACACAAACTCGGATGCTGCGACGGTCATAAATGTGAGTCGGTTGCCAAGCGGTTAAATTTGGATCATGTGACCCTGGGGCTGCTGCTGTAGGAAGCCCTCCCCCCACTCCAGATTAAAATATTCTTTATTCTTAATATTAAAAGAGGCAGAATATTGTATTTCCCCAAGGGAGAAATGGAGAAAAATCTTAACCAAGGCAGAAAGCAGCCCCAGTCTTTCTAAATAGCCTCAAGCAGAAGCCTCAAGTCTTTACAGATGGATATTTTGTGCCTGTTAAGAAAGACTGGGCCGATCTATTTATAAGCCAAATGCCTTCAGCCCCCGCAGCTGATGGGATTAAGAATTTACATCGCCCCCCCACCCAAATTTTAAGGACAGGACCATTAGGACATAAAAGGATTCCCTCTACAATAGCAAAAGACACAAGGCTCCCTACATTGCACAAACCCCTGAAGCATCTCACAGAACCCTAGAACAGGGGTTCCCCAATCTATGGTCCACAGCCTGGTACCGGGCCGTGGCCTGTTGCCCACTGGGCCCCTGGAATAGCTGGCGAGCCCCCCAACTCATTGTAGCATGTGGTGCAGGTGCCAGCGGCCCTATTTGCACATGCGCGGGCACGCTAGCACCGCCACCAGCATCACGGGGGGAGCCAGCGGCCCACTTGCACATGCACACGGGTGCCAGTGTGCACGCCGTGGGTGTGCACAGCCTGTTTGTGCATGCGCGTGCTAGCGCCGCTGTTGCGCATGTGCCCGTTTGCGCATGTGCCACGGGGCCGTATGCGCGCACATTTCGCTGCTGCTCCCTTTCCAGAAAACTTGGGGAGCTGTGCCCTAGAAAGATCCATCCACTCACACAGCCATTTTGTCGAACTGAGTGCTGTTGCTGGTTCCGCTCATCAATAAACGGGAACTTTCTTTCCTAAGCAGCCTCCATTTTGTTTCCAGCCTCTTAGCCTCCATTTTGTTTCCAGTGTCTTTCTCCCGGCTTGGAACTGGACCTGATTTTCCGTTCAACACTGCAATCAATGGTCATAAGTGTGAAAAATGTCCACAGGTCACTTTTCTTTCAGTACTGTTCTAACTTCAAATAGTCACTAAATGATTGGTTGTAAGTCAAGGATTACCTGTATTTATTTGAAGCATTTATGTAGCCGCCCGTCTTCTAAGCAACTCTGGGCGGTTCCCAATCCAAAGTTGAAACAACCTGTAAAATCATATTAAAGCTATAAAACGAAAGAGATTAAAACATTAAAGCACTACAAACAACACGGTCCTGGCGCCAAGTCAACTCCTAAGGTGCAATTATCCGATCGGATCCCAGCGCTTGGAGGGAAATCGTGATCTTTAAGGCCTTACAGAGGGCTAAAAGGGGGAAGGTCTGCCCGGCTTCAGGGCGAAGGGTTTCCCATGAGTAACAGAATTATGGAGTTGGAAGGGACCTTGGAGGTCATCTAGTCCAACCCCCTGCTCAGGCAGGAAACCCTATGACGTTTCAGATGAAGGGCTGTCTCTTCTGAAAAACTTCTCCTCCTCCTCCTCTTCTCCACACACTTCATTCCATTCTAGCACTGATGATGTTCCCTAGTTGGGTCATGAAACGTCTGCATGAATAATCCACCCACCAAGAGCCTTGGTGGAGCAGTGGGCTAATGCCTCCTTAAGTAACACCAGCTGCCTGCAGTTAGTGCAGGTTCGAGTCCCACCAGGCTCAAGGTTGACTCAGCCTTCCGTCCTTCCCAGGTAGGTAAAATGAGGACCCAGATTGTTGGGGGCAATAAGCTGACTTTGTAATAATGCCGCTTGGGGTGTGTGTGTGAAAGCCCTAATAAGCAGGCATATACATAGAATGAAGGCTACTGCTAAGCTTGTAAGCCACCCTGAGTCTTCGGAGAAGGGCAGGATATAAATGGAATTAAAATAAATAAATAAAATAAAATAAAACTCAGAGAGCAGCAGGGACTCAGCATAAACTAAGGAAATACAGTAGTGACTTCATGGATTCTTGCATGTAAGATAGAGAAGAGGGTTGCTACTGTCTCCTTCCTGAATATTCCCGGGATAATTGTTCCTATTTTTGTGGCCTGGATAGTCCCATGGGGTCACCCATCCAAATAATCCCCAGGCCTGTCACCACTTAGCATTTTTTCCAGACAGGTCGGGTGGAGTGCTGCGTCAACAAATGGCCTGTCCAAATATTTTTGGGGTATACAGATAGTCCTTGACTTACAACGATTCTTTTAGTGACTGAAGTTACAACGGCACGGGGGAAAAAAGTCACTTAGGACCGTTTTTCACACTTCGGACCGTTTCAGCATCCCTGCACTCACGTGATCAACATTCAGACACTTGACCACTGACTCGTATTTACGACGACCGCAGTGTCCCGGGGTCACGTGATTCCCCCCTTCCGAAGGGGGGGGAATCCGGACTTGTTTAACAACCGTGTTACTAGCTGAGCAACTGCCGTGATTCACTCAGCAACGGTGGCAAGATAAGCCATCAAATGGGGCTGAAGCTCACTTAAGAACTGTCTCACTTAGCAACGGAAATTTTGGGCTCGCTTCTCGTCGTAAGTCAAGGACCGTCTGTACCCAGGGACGGTGGATGGACACTGGCCTTTATAGATCAGCAGGCACCTTTCCTAAAAGTTCCTAAAAATAATTAAGGTCGCCCAAATGTTTCCTCTAAGAAGGCCGGAGAGAAGCAAAGGAGCGTACAAAGCTGCAACAATAAAAAGAGGACAAAATATTTGTGTTATTCCAGCTTTCCCCCCCCCCGCTATGCTCTGTTTTTGTTTTTGCATTTTCCTCAAACCCCCACCAGACCCCCATTTTCTCTCTCTCTCTTTTTTTTTCCTTAAGGGAGGGTGCAGAGCATCAATTATTTTGGCTTCTACCTGGCTTACTGCTGCTTTTCTCCCAGACTGCCTTGTTTGACATAAACAAGCTCCCGGCTTTGAAGCCTGCGGTTTTGAGCAGGTCCACAGCGTTTCTCTGCAGCCACCCAAACACGGGTTGTGTGCATGAGGTCAGTGTTTTGCAGGCTCCCAGGGTGAGAGTGTCTGTGGTTGCCGCCTGGCCCTGTAATTTGTGGTCCTGCGTGATGGACAGAAAGCGCGGTGGGAATGAAAAACTTTTAAGCAAAGGGAATGCAGAAGGAAAAAGCCACCCAGGAGAAGGAGAAAAAGAGAAGGGGAAAGGGAAGGAAGAGAAGAACTGGAGGAGGAGGAGAAATGGAGAAGGAGAACTGGGAGAGGAGAAGGAGGGAAAGGGGAAGGAGGAGAAGGAGAAGGAGAAAGAGAAAGAGAAGAAGGGATAGAAGGAGAACTGGAGGAGGAGACCTGGAGGAGGAGACGGAGAAGAAAGAAGAGAAGGAGATGGAGGTGAAGGGGAAGAAGGAGGACGAGAATGGGAGGAGGTGGAGGGAAGGGTGAGGAGGAAGAGAAGGAGGAAGAAGAGTGATGGTGAGGTTGGAAAGGGGGCGGTGGTGAGGAGGAGGCAAAGAAAGAGAAGTAGAAGACGTGGTGTAAAAAAGAGAAGGGGTGATGCTGGTAATAGTGATGGAGGTGGAACAGGAGGAGAGGGAGAAAAAGAAGAAGGAGTGTGGTGGAGAAGAAGAGGACAAGGAGATATTTTGCACTCTTCCATCTGTAAGGGGGGAGAGGAGAGAATAGAACAGAATAGAATAGAATAGAATAGAATAGAATAGAATAGAATAGAATAGAATAGAATAGAATAGAATAGAATAGAATAGAATAGAATAGAATAGAATAGAATAGAATAGAATAGAATAGAATTAATATAATATTAGAATGTAATGGAACAGAACAGAACAGAATAGAATAGAATAGAATAGAATAGAATAGAATAGAATAGAATAGAATAGAATAGAATAGAATAGAATAGAATAGAATAGAATAGAATAGAATAGAATTGAATAGAATTGAATAGAATTGAATAGAATATTAGAATGGAATGGAATGGAACGGAATGGAACAGAACAGAACAGAATAGAACAGAACAGAATAGAACAGAACAAAATAGAATAGAAAAACAGAATGAATAGAATAGAACAGAACAGAACAGAACAGAATAGAATTTATATAATATTAGAATGTAATGGAACGGAACAGAACAGAACAGAATAGAATAGAATAGGACAGAACAGAACAAAATAGAATAGAATAGAATAGAATAGAATAGAATAGAATAGAATAGAATAGAATAGAATAGAATAACAGAAAGAATAGAATAGAATAGAATAGAATAGAAGTGAATAGAATAGAATAGAATAGAATAGAATAGAATAGAATAGAATAGAATAGAATAGAATAGAATAGAATAGAATAGAATAGAATAGAATAGATATAATATTAGAATGTAATGGAACAGAACAGAACAGAATAGAACAGAACAGAACAGAACAGAACAGAACAGAATAGAATAGAATAGAATAGAATAGAACAGAATAGAATAACAGAATGAATAGAATAGAATAGAATAGAATAGAATAGAATAGAATAGAATAGAATAGAATAGAATAGAATAGAATAGAATAGAATAGAACAGAATAGAATAGAACAGAATAGAATAGAACAGAATAGAATAACAGAATGAATAGAATAGAAATATAGAATAGAATAGAATAGAATAGAATAGAATAGAATAGAATAGAATAGAAATATAGAACAGAACAGAACAGAATAGAGTAGAACAGAATAGAATAGAACAGAACAGAACAGAATAGAATAGAATAGAATAGAATAGAATAGAATAGAAATATAGAACAGAACAGAACAGAATAGAATAGAATAGAATAGAATAACAGAATGAATAGAATAGAAATATAGAACAGAACAGAACAGAACAGAATGAATAGAATAGAATAGAATGGAATAGAAATACAGAACAGAACAGAATAGAATAGAATAACAGAATGAATAGAATAGAATAGAAATATAGAACAGAACAGAACAGAACAGAATAGAATAGAATAGAATAGAATAGAATAGAATAGAATAGAATAGAATAGAATAGAATAGAATAGAATAGAATAGAATAGAATAGAATAGAATAGAATAGAATAGAATAGAATAGAATGTTTATTGGCTAAGTGTGATTGGATACACAATATTGGGAGCTGAATTCCACACATCTTCAAGCATGCTGGCTGGGGAATTCTTAAATTTCCTGAGGTTGGGAAATTCTGGATGAGGAGCAAGAGGCTTCACTTCAGGATTGCAAAACCTGGGGAGACATTGGAACAAATCTGCCAACTCAGCAGAAGTCATAGCCAAGGCAATAATTAATGCACTTATTTTCGGAGGGAGGGTTGACAGTTCACCCTTTCTCCTTGTCGGAGCCCTTGTTTGCTCCCTTTCTGATCCTCCCCGCGTTTGAGCTCCCCACACTGAGTTAATAATCACCGTTATCCACCCAGTAGCCAACTTGCAAAGCAAAGTGTTTCCAAGTTAAGCAGGTATATATATATATGTATATATATATATATATATAAAATCTCCCAACTCATCAAGATGAGGTAATGTCCGAAAAGGGGCTGGGTTCAAAACATCTGGCGCTCCAAACCTATCTGTTTTTCAGCTGCTGTGGTCTGTTTGCCAAAGGTTTGGGCAAGCCCTGTCTGAAAATTATCTGGTTCGGGATTATTTAGATTATACGCAGGGAGGCAAAAACAACACCAGAGGCTTCCCAGAATTCAGCAGGATAGACAAACAGCCGATGTTCTGTGTTCTGTGTTTTGTTTTGTTTTTTGTCCAAAGGATTGTTGGACTGAAAAATACGATCTTTTTTTAAAGGCTTTATTAATTTTCTATTGTTACATTTCATTAGTGCTTAATGAAAAATGTGTTGTCTGGGCTGATTTGTTTTGCTTAGTAATACGAGTTAAGTTCTTACCCTCTACCCCGTTTTTCCAGCCATTGATGAAATTGAGGGCAGTTCAAGAAACAACGGTTGCAAACCAATCAAGGAGAGAAGCAACCTGGAATTAAGGAGAAAGTTTCTGACAGTTAGAACAATTAACCAGTGGAACAACCTGCCTCCAGAAGTTGTGGATGCTCCATCCCTGGAGATTTTTAAGAAGAGACTGGACAGTCACTTGTCTGAGATGGTATAGGTCCTCTTGCTTGAGCAGGGGGCTGGACTAGAAGACCTCCAAGGTCCCTTCCAGATTCTATTCTATTCTATTCTATTCTATCCATTCCATATTCTATTCTATTCTATTCTATTCTATTCTATTCTATTCTATTCTATTCTATTCTATTCTATTCTATTCTATTCTATTCTATTCCATTCCATTCCATTCCATTCCATTCCATTCCATTCCATTCCATTCTATTCTATTCTATTCTATTCTATTCTATTCTATTCTATTCTATTCTATTCTATTCTATTCTATTCTATTCCATTCCATTCTATTCCTTATTTCCTATTCTCCTATTCTGTTCTGTTCTCTTCTGTTTGATTCTATTCTATTCTATTCTATTCTATTCTATTCTATTCTATTCTATTCTATTCTATTCTATTCTATTCTATTCTGTTCTATTCCTTATTTCCTATTCTCCTATTCTGTTCCGTTCCGTTCCATTCCATTCTATTCTAAATAAGTTCCATGTTTGAAAAATATTCCATCTTCTTTTTCTTTGATCCTCGATGTAAATCTGTCCACTTCCGCACAGTCCAGTATTTTCTTGATTGTCTCTTCATCCAACGGTGTTTCTTCATTTTTCCAGTGCTGAGCAAATACAATCCTCGCTGCTGTTAATACGTGTAACGTTAACGATACACTTTGCTTATCAGATTTTTCTAATAAAAAAAGTTCAGCTTTAAAGTCTGCGTGTTTTCCTAACATATGATCTTGCTTATCCCAAAACCATCCTCAGGCCTCTCATGAACCTGCGGGAATAAAGCAAGCAAGCAAATAAATAAATAAAATTGGGGTCAACTCAAATGTACCATCAAATCCTTGGAAATCAGCTCTTTGCCATCGAGAATTGCAAAACGAGCGACGGCAAATTTGAGCCAAGTTTCACCTTGCTCCAAGCCAAATACGGGTCCCACGGATGCCAATGGCAACAAACGGAGAGAGGGCTACCGAATAGGATTCCGTGCAAGAGGGAAGATTGGAAACTTTGCAAAAAAAAAAAAAAGCAGAATCCTGGAAGGATAATCGGGTGTTCTTCCTGAGAGAAAAATTAAAATGTAGCGTAATTTAGCAAGCCATTGTAGATGCAAAGCGGGGTGGGTTTGAGGGAGCTAGGCGCTGAAAGGGACATGTCCAGGAAAAGGAAGGATCACAGAGCTGCAGAATCATACAATCATAGGACCAGAAGGGACCTTGGAGGTCATCTAGTCCAACCCCCGGCTTCAGCAGGAGAACCTATAGTACCACCTCAGACAAGGGACTGTCCAGTCTCTTCTTAAAAACCTCCAGTGATGGAGCACCCACGATTTCTGGTGGCAAGCAGCTCCACTGGTTGATTGTCCTCAATGTCAGGAAGTTTCTCCTTAATTCCAGGTTGCTTCTCTCCTTGATCAGTTTCCAACCATTGTTTCTCGTCCTTCCCTCTGGAGCTTTGGAGAATAATGTGACATCCCCCCCTTCTTTGGGGCAGCCCCTCAAATACTGGAACACTGCTATCCTGTCTCCCCTATTCCTTCTTTTCTTTATACTGGCCATACCCAAGTCCTGCAGCCGTTCTTCGTACGTTTTGGTCTCCAGGCCTTGGATCATCTTCGTTGCTCAAGGCAGGAGTCTTATTAAATCCCAGAGAAATGGTTTTCCAATCTTTTCTTGAAAATTTCCAGGGTGTCAGAATCCATTTATATCATATTCATAAATGTATGTTTAAAACATTATTCCAGGGATCCTGCCATCTCCCGAGGAGGAGGGAACGGATGTGTATTGAGCCTGTATTAGGCATTTCAAAGGAAAGCCTTTTGAACTGGGGGAACAAAAGGGGGGGTTAGGGTAGGAGCATCTGGCTTGTGTCACGGAAGAGAGCAATAAACATAAAAGGTTGTAAGTTCCTTTTTCCCACGAGAGGGATGATGCGAGGTAAATGATGGGGGACTCACCAAATGGGGTTAGGGGGGGGGGTTGAACCGGGAACTCTTTATAAGGGTTTAGTTTGTAGAACAATATTAAGTCCTGTCTTGTATTCCTACAACCAAGCATGTCATAGTAAACATTCCTTTTGGACTAAGGTTTGGCTCCAAGAGTTTTGTCTTCCTAAGACGTGGTTTGGGGTGGGTCCTGACACAGGGAGAATCTTCTTTTTAAAAAAAACAAAACAAAAAACATCTTACTAGCAAGAGACTGGAGAGTCACTTGTCTGAGATGGTCTAGGTTCTCCTGCTTGAGCAAGGGGTTGGACTAGAAGACCTCCAAGGTCCCTTCCAGCTTCTATTCTGATTGATTGATTGAAGTGGAAAATTCCTGCAGAGAAAAACAGCACAAAGACACTGAACACAAGGAAAAAGCATGAAAAGGAACATTTTTGGCTATGTTAGCAGGAAAAGGGGAGTTAACAAAGTGGTACAATATTGGCTGGGGATGGAAGAGCGAAGAGTTTGGCTCATGTAGGCAGTCCTCGGCTTACGACTATCATGAGGAGCAGAATTTTAGTTGCTAAGCAGGGACAGTTGCTGAAGAGAGTTGCTTTAATGAGTCTTGGCTGATTTTACAACCTTTTTTGCCACGGTTGTTAAGCAAATCACTGGTCATTAAGTGAATCACATGGTCATTAAGTGCATCCAGCTTCCCCCTCCCCTTGTCGGAAATCCGCTGTGAAGGCCACGAATGGTGATCACATGACCCTGGGACGCTGCAATCATAAATACAGGTAGTCCTCATTTAGTGACCGTTCAAAGTTTCAACAGCACTGGAAAAAGTGACTTATGACCGTTTTTCACACTTATGACCGTTGCAGCATCCCCATGGTCAGGTGATCAAAATTCAGACACTTGGCAACTGACTCGTATTTATGATGGTCGCAGTGTCCCCGGGGGGATCACGTGATCCCCTTTTGCGACTTTCCAACAAGCAGAGTCAATGGGAGGAAGCCGGATTCACTTTACGACCGTGTCCCTAGCTTCACAACTGCGGCGATTCACTTAACGACTGCATTAAGAAAGGTCGTAATGTGGGGCAAAACTCCCTTAACAGATGTCTCGCTTAACAACTGAAATTTGGGGCTCAGTTGTGCTCGTAAGTCGAGGACTACCTGTGCACGCCGGTGGCCAACTGCCTGGATTTTTATCCCGTGACCTCGGGGGAAATGCTGCGATGGTCGTAAGTGCGAGGACTTGTCTTCAGCCCCCTTTTCAGCTGTAACTGTGAACAGTCGCTAAATGGAGAATCATAAGTCGAGGACCTTCCTATTATTGTGCTTTTGTCCCTTCCTGGGACTCCATGGCTCATGGGTTTAGTATGTTGGTTTTTAATTTGCAGCCAAGTGAAGGAGAATCACACCTAATTTCGCAACCTTTGCACCTTGGCTGTTATGTGAATTGTGCAGTCATTGGCTTGGCTAGCTAGTCGGAAGCTGCCTGGGAAGGTCGCAAACGGTGATCAGGTCACACACACACACACACACACAAACCGAGATGCCGCAACCGTTGTAAATAGAGGCAGGCACCCAAATCTTAATCACATGACACGTGAGGATGTTGCAACGGTCGTAAGGGCGAGGACCAGCCCTCAGTCATTTTTGTCACCGCAGTCTTAACTCTGAATGGCTAAACGAGCGGTTGTAAGTCACGAACTAGCTGTATTAAGATCAGGGTGGCTGCATCCTGGTTAAGGCTTAGATACAGAGGGGTGGACTTTGAGGATGTCGGTTTTTAATTTGCGTCCAAGCGTTTTCAATCAGCTCGCCTGCCACTCTAAGTCCTTATCAGCGCAACAACAGGATCCACAAGTTAGTGGATCAATCAAAAGAAGCAACTGCGGCCCATTTCCCACCCAGACACACAGAGACACAAACACACAAGCCCCAGGCTGCCTCTGATCCACGCAAGGGGCAAATCTGGGGAGATAAGTAATTGGTACCCTTTTCAATAACATTTTAATTCTGTGTAGTTTTAACCTTTTCACTGGTTTGTACTTGTCTGATGACCTGTAAGCCGCTTGCTTGTAGTCGGCATAAAAAAAAAAATCAACACAGCTGATCCTCCACTTACAACAGTTCGTTTTAGTGACCATTCCAAGGGGCAACAGTACTGGGGGGGAAAGGCGACGTGGGAGCCTTTTTTCACACTTTGGAAGATCAGAGCATCCGGTCATGAGACCACCTGGGTCACGTCGTCCAAATCCGGACGTTTGGCAACTGGCTCATAGTTATGACCGCCCCCAGCATCCCCCGGGGTGACGCAGTCCCTTTTTACGACCTTCTGACCTGCAAAAGTCAAGGGTTGGGGGGGGAGCTAGTTTTACTTAACAGCCGTGTGACTGACTCAACAACAACAACCACACCCTGCAGCGATTTACTTAACAACGGTGGCAAACGAGCGAAAACTCACTGAGCGGCTATCTCGCTCAGCGACGGAAATGTCGGGCTCAGTTGGTGGTCACGAGTTGGGGACTGCCTGTCCGTCGTGAATAAATAAGTGGATGTATTAATTAACAAATGAATTATGAATCATACATTCTCGTTCGCTAATAAACACATGAATCAGTAATGGGTTTTCCTGAACCCGAACGTGACTCGGGAGGTTCCTCCGGAGCCCATTTCGACATGCGATACATCCACTCTCGCCCGAAGCTGCTGCTCTACCTGTGCAGGTGAGGTATACCTGTGGCCAGGTAAGGGACAGGCTGCCTTGCCAAAGGGAGGCGCCAGCCTTAAACGTCCTGCAAATTCGACAAGTAGCAACCTGAGATCTGCTCTCGTTGGCTTCGCACAAGATTAGGAAGCAAAAACAAAAAAAGACTTGGAAAAAGAATTTTTTTTAAAAAGCCCTTCTTGCTAATAACAATAACAAGTGAGGGTTGTTGAGGATGTGACCCAGATGTGGCGGGCAGGAACTTTCAGTGAAATGGCTGAGTGAAACCACCAGGGGGCGCTGGATGGCGCCTGGTTTAAAAGGCAGGGCAGATGTTGGCAGCTTCACTCTCCACTCTGAATCCAGCCAGTGCGCTCTGGAGAAACGCCTGGATTAACAAAAGACAAAGAGGACCCCGAAGAAGAGCCTCCTTGCCCAGCGCAGTCTCTCTGCTTTGAAAGAGCCCGCCGGCTTTGCTCCAGGCACCTTCTCCAGCCGCCCGCTGCCTGTCTCTCGCTCGCTCACTCGCTCGCTTGCTCCAGCTGGGTCCTGCACCTTGCAGCTGCTTCGCAGAAGGAGGATGGCCAGCGCGGGTCTCCAGATGTTGGGCTTCATCATGGCCTTCATCGGCTGGATCGGCATCGTGGTCTGCACGGCCATGCCCCAGTGGAAGATCTCCTCCTACGCGGGGGACAACATTGTGACGGCCCAAGCCATCTACGAGGGCCTTTGGATGTCCTGCGTCACGCAGAGCACGGGGCAGATGCAGTGCAAGGTCTACGATTCCCTTCTCAAGCTGCCAGGTAAGCATCCGCTGCGACGCCTCTTCTGGGATTGGGTGGGTGGGTGGGCAAGCAGAGGAAGGGGCTCTCCCCTTGGCTGCCTTCACACAACCCATTTCCTAGGGGTGCCGAACGAGCCCGCCTCCTGGGCTCCCACGGTGCCATCCACTCTTAGCTAGCCAAACTAGCCCCCTTCACACAACCTCTCCAGAATGCAGAACCAACCGGGATGGATCTTCAAACTTGGTGCAATCGCTAGACTTTCTCGGGGGTGAACTCAGTCTCTGGGCGAGTCAAAAGACCCTCTGTGGGGGCCTGGGGGGTTTTGCAGAGGGAAGGAGGAGAGATTGAAACGTTCGTGAATCTTTCTAATCTCGTTTCCTGGAGTCCAGCTCCCTTTAGATCCCTTCTGGGTCAGATAAAAGAGAACATTTGTGTGTTTGAATATGTGCCGCCGAATCTCTCTGTAGTCAAGTTTGGCTTTCCAAAGTTTTGCAAAGTTTTAAGTTTGCCAGTTCTCCAGCCACGGCTCTGCCAGGGCCAGCTCTTTCTCGTTTGCGACGGCTGATAGATAGATTTTCTGAAATTCTGCGGGTTGATTGACAACTATGGAAAACGCAAGCGTTTCGACGACGCAAAGCCCACCAGCGAATTTTCCGCCTATGTGAATCCGCCTCTTCCAGAGGCAAAGGTTTTACGCAACTGGGGAAAAAAAAAGTTTCTGTAATTACCTTCTTCAAAATATTTCTCCAGTGACGTGTTGGTGTCACGCAATCGTTTTCCAGTATCGGAGGTTTGCAGGCTGACATGCAACGGCACGTAGGAACTGAGCAATTGGGAGCTTGTGCTATCACGAACTGCAACATTCGACAGTCAGGGCGACAGTGAGGCATCAGATTCAAAGTTCACACTTTGCGTTTCTTAAACCCGAATCATAAGAGAGAGCGCTTTTGAAAAGTAGATGCCGCTGGCAACAGGAAAAGCCAAAACGATACGGTGGTGAATTGACAAATGAACACCGTTGTGTTTTGTTCCATCCAAAGAGACGTCCCCTGGAGTCACACGCAGTACTGCTCAGCTTGGTTAAAACAGGGTTGTGTAGTTTTGGGATTAAGAAAGTCGTGTGAACCGGAACATCTGCGTATGACTGAATTAGAGGTTGTTTCTCTGGGGTTTTTTTGTTGTTGTTGGGCTTTTGCAAATGATAGCAACCTGGAATCGTGGTTTGTGAAGCTTAGCGTGTGATTCTGCACATTGTGTGAACAGAGAATGTCGTGAGGAGCAGAAGATCTGCCCGTGACTGAATTTGGACTTATCTGTGTGTTTGGCCACTGCAAATGACAGAAACATTGCAGATGCGGTTTGTGGAGCCTAATGCGTGATTCTGCACACTGTGTGAACAGAGAAATACTTCTTTGCTTTGCTTTGCAAAATATGATTTTTCCATTCGGTGGGCAGGGACCCCCCCAAAAGAAGCCAGAGAGATGCTTCCTTCTTATTTCTTGTCCTTTTCCCACATGCAAGAGAAACAGGGACGGGGTTGTAAAGAAACACACTCTGTACTTATGTATCTCTATGAATCTCTAAGAAGGGACACAGTGGCTCAGTGGGTTAGGATGCTGAGCTTGTCGATCAGCAGTTTGGCAGGTCGAATCCCGAGTGCCGCGTAGCGGAGTGAGCGCCTGTTACTCGTCCCAGCTTCTGCCAACCTAGCAGTTCGAAAGCACGTAAAAAAAATGCAAGTAGAAAAATAGGGACCACTACAGTGGGAAGGTAACAGCGTTCCGTGCGCCTTTGGCGTCTAGTCATGCCGGCCACATGACCACGGAGATGTCCTCGGACAAGCGCTGGCTCTTCGGCTTTGAAACGGAGATGAGCACTGGCCCCTAGAGTCGGAAATGACTAGCACGCGTGTGCGGGGGAACCTTTACATTTTACCTTTACTTCAAATCAGTGCAAAGGGCAGTGAGGCAGGGCTAGCTCCAGAAACTGAATCAATCAATCGATATAAATCGATCAATTTAAAAAAGAAGGAAGCAGGCCTGGGGTGGGCCAGTCAAACCATGTGGGAGAAAGGACTAGGCCATGATTCTGCGAGGGTCTCCTGCTGGAGCAGGGGGCTGGACTAGAAGACCTCCAGGGTCCCTTCCGACTCTGTTATTCTCTGATTCTGCAAGGGTCTCCTGCTGCGAATTGGAATTTGAAATTTGAACGCTCAGTTTGGAAACACCAGCAAAAGAAAACGAATTGAACACAAGGGGCGTCGCCTTTTTCAGTGGTCAGCTGATCGTTTGCCCCCCCCCCCAAAAAGGGACAAGGAAGATTTATTTATTTATTTATTTGCTCTGAGTTTACATGAGCTGCTCTCTCTGTTTTTCAAACTTGGCAACTCTGAGACGGGTCGACTTCAGGGCTGGCTGGGGGATTACAGGAGCCAAAGTCCACACACCTTAAGCCCTTTATTTATTTGTACATCGCCTGTATTATTTTTACAAATGACTCAAGGAGACAACAACACATCTAATATTCCTTCCTTCTCCTGTTTTCTCCAAACCAACAACCCTGTGAGATGGGCGGAGCTGAGAAAGAGCAACTAGCCCCGAAGTCACCCAGCTGAGTTTCATGCCTAAGGTGGGACTAGAACTCACCGTCTCCTGGTGATTGGCCCAAAGTCACCCAGCCAGGTTTCATGCCTAAGGCGGAACTGGAACTCACGGTCTCCTGGTGATTGGCCCAAAGTCACCCAACTGTCTTTCATGCCTAAGGCGGGATTAGAACTCACCGTCTCCTGGTGATTAGCCCAAAGTCACCCAACTGTCTTTCATGCCTAAGGCGGGATTAGAACTCACCGTCTCCTGGTGATTGGCCAAAGGTCACCCAGCCAACTTTCATGTCTAATGCAGGATTTGAACTCATCGTCTCTCACGACTGTGCTGGCTGGAGATTTCTGGGAGCAGCAGTCCACACCTCTTAACGTTGTCAAGTTTGAGAAGCACTCAATTCATTTGAAACGCCCCGTTTAAGAGCGAAAGGCTTACGAATCCATCCTATTTTGCATCGTCAACTTCGAAGGTTGAAATCAAATCCAGTTCTTTTTCACTCCCTAACTTTAAAGCCTTCTTCTTCTTCTTCTTCTTCTTCTTCTTCTTCTTCTTCTTCTTCTTCTTCTTCTTCTTCTTCTTCTTCTTCTTCTTCTTCTTCTTCTTCTTCTTCTTCTTCTTCTTCTTCTTCTCATTTGCTTTCTTCCCCCCCCACCTCCTTTTTTTGATGTTTTGAACTAAGCTCTGTGCAATTTTCGATGTCTTCTTTGAAATAGCGTTGTAAATCTTCCCGAACATCTCCCTTTTCTGAGTGGATTAAAAAGATAATAAATAACCAAACTAGAATGCAGTTGCTCAAATCAGAGTTGAGATTTTGCTTAAGTTCCTTGTTGTCATGTATTTTTCCCCCCCTATATTATTCCCCCCCTTTTTTTCCCTGGAGGAAGCCCAATAAATATGGCCTCAGGGGAAGTTTTATTCCTAAATAATCTAGGAGACAGTGAGTAGATTAGCTTGGAAAGGAGTTGCAGGCACAGAGAGATTTAGGCTGTTGTTGAATCAGCAAAGATCTGATTCGTGTTTGGGGCTGGATTCGATTCCGTGGCTTCCCCGCGGGACAGGCTGTGTTGGCGTGCGCAGATGCACGCAAAAGTCTGTCTTGAGCTGCGATGGATAGAAAAAGCCGCGGTTTCGGCAAACGGAAGGGGTATTCCTACGATTATAATAAGCATGGGAAGGGGCCTTGGAGGCCATCTAGTCCAACCCCCTGCCCGCCACAAGCCAGGATAGGGCATAACAGTGGAGTTTGGGTTGGCTTTGAGTCAAAACAACACCTACTCACAATTTGGTCACACCCGACAAGTTAAAACAAGGAGAGAGCCGAAACAATTGTGTTTTCTCAATCTCGGCAGCTTTCTGATGAGTGGACTTCTCCAGCTGGGGAATTCTGGGAAGTTGAAGTCCACTCATCAGAAAGCTGCCGAGATTGAGAAACGCTAGGTTATAGACCCACCTATTAGCACCTTTCCTGGAAGTCGGAAGCCCAGGCGGACTAAGCCCTGGAGAGGCACTCTGAACATGCTCAGAGGCTGCCTCTTCCCACCCCTCCTTGCTCCAACACAGAGCTTTGAAACAGAAAGTTGGGAACTCTCAGGAAAAAGAGCCTTAATTCTCCCACCACCCCTTTCCAGTTCCTGGCTATCCATTTCAACCCCAAACCTCCATGACCGATCATGGGAGAGGGGGGAGGAGGGAGAATTGTTCCTCAAATGCACTCTGCGCATGACCAGAGGCAGACTTGTGGGAGTCTCCGAGAAGCAACCAGGCTTTTTTTTAGGACTCCAGCACACGTTTCTCTGGGACTCTTGAGCAAGGATTGGTGTGCCAGCCTGATTCGTATCAATGGGGAGCAACTTTGGGTGTCACCCCAAATTCAGTCTCAGGAAGAACCTGTCCTGGCCGGCTGCCCCTCCCTCGTGGGGCAGACACACCCAGACAGCTCCCATTTGTGTGGGGAACAGCCTCGGTTTGAACCCTTTTCCCAAGCAAGCAGCTGGGAAAACGGCACTCTGGAGGTGTCTGATGGAGTGGAGAATGCCCACCTCCACTCCGCGCGCGCCCGGCTCCCTCCTTCTCCGTCCCGCTTAATTTCATTCCAATGGCATTTTTAAATTTCTGGGTCTGCTTCTTTTTTTTTTTTTACTCTTTTAAACATATTGATTTGTTTAGGCTTTTCATGTTTTAATGCTGTGTTCAGGTTCTTCCTGAGTGGGGTTTGAGGTGAAACACACACACACACAAACACACACACAGACACACCAGAGTCGTCTGCTGTGAGATGGAGGGGGGCAAATAAATTCAATAAATAAATAACAAATTGAAGATTTTTATTTATTGCTTTCGCATTTTACAGTGCACTTTAAGCAGTGTCTCTACCCAGCCCAGAGTCACTTTTGTGGCGAGATGGGCAGTCTACAAGTTTCATAAAATAAAATAAATAAAATAAATAAATAAAATAGTTAAAAAATAAAATAAAATATTTTTAAAATAGTAAAATATTTTTAAAATAATAAATAAAATAACATAATAGAATAAAATAAAATAAATAAAATAATAAATAATAAAATAAAATAGAAAAATAAAAAATAAAAAGTAAAATAAAATATTTTAAAAATAATAAAATAAAATATTTTAAAAATAATAAAATAAAATATTTTAAAAATAATAAAATAAAATAGAAAAATAAAAAATAAAAAGTAAAATAAAATAAAATATTTTAAAAATAATAAAATAAAATATTTTAAAAATAATAAAATAAAATAATCAATAAAAAATAAAATAAAATAAAAAATAATAAAATAAAATAGAAAAATTTAAAAAAATAAAAATTAATAAAATAAAATAAACAAATACAGGTAATCCTCGACCTACGACAATAATTGAGCCCAAACTCTCTGTTGCTAAGCTAGACATTTATTAAGTGAGTTTTGCTCCATTTTACGACCTTTCTTGCCACAGTTGTTAAGTAAATCCCTGCATTTGTTCAGTTAGTCACACATGGTCATTAAGTGAATCCGGCTTCCCCCTGTTGACTTTGCTTGTCAGAAGGTCATGAAAGGGGATCACATGACCCTCCCGGGGTGCTGCGACCGTCATAAATAGGATCCACTTGCTGAGGGTCCTAATTTTGGTCACGTGACCTTGGGGAATGTGGCAAAGGTCCTAGGTGTGAAAAATGGTCATAAGTCACCTTTTTTGGTGTTGCTGTCACTTCAAACTTGTTGTAAGTCGAGGACTAACGGTAAAATAAGGTGCAATGCAATGCAATGCAATAAACAGATAAATTGACCAGCCCATAAATAGCCTCTTGCATTTCTGTAGCTGTTCCTCCTCTTTTGAAGGGGGCTATCGCCCCCCCAGCTTCATTTTGCAGCCCCTGGAAGAAGCCCCCGGATTAAGAGGGCCCCAAACAGAGAGCGCCCCCCGTTGCCCAATTGAAAACCCTTCCGGTCCTCAAATCCGTCATTTTGACCTCCTGCCCAGCTTTTTCCGACTTAGATCTCTAGCATTGGAAGGGACCTCAGAGGTCTTCTAGTCCAACCCTGCCGCTCAAGGCAGGAGACCTTATACCATCCTGGACAAATGGATGTCCAGTCTTTTCCTGAAAACTGGAATTACCTTACAAATTTCCCTGACAGAAGAAATATATTTAATGAGGTTGGTTTTAAATCTAGGGGCATTTAAGGACAGAAGTAAGTAACCGAATCGGCTACAATCATTGGGGATCCACTATAGAACTGCTGCCTCATTCCCTCAGTACTATTTTATTTTTATTTTATTTTATTGATTAAATTTGTATGCCCGCCCAGCTGGCCATTGGATGTTCTTAACGCCAAAGAGCCCATCGTGGTCTTTATACGGTGAAAGTTGTTTAAGTTTAATAAGTTTTAAGTTTGGTTTTTTTTAAAAAAACAGAAAACAAAAAGTCCAGAATCAGGCAGGCTGTTAAAAACGCCCCCAATCTTCTTACCATCCTGATTGTTCCCAAAGAATCAGGGGGCTGGAGTAGATGACCTCTAAGGTCCCTTTCCAGCTCTATTCTTCTGATTCTAATCCTAAAGGAGGAAATTTTGTGCCGTTTTGTACCGAAGGAGGAAATTTTGAACTTCAGGCTCAGCAGATGGCAGGGAACAACACCCTGAACTGGTCCCCAAATAGTCCGATTTCTGGGTTTTTCCCGAAATAAACCTTCGGATCAAATATTCACACAACCAGCTCTGCCAACCGGAGGACGGAGGGTCTGCTTGGCCAACCTGTCCGAATAGAACCAGGCGAGGAGCCTGTGGTTGGGGGACAGAGTGTGGCACAACCGGTCAAGGCAGGAGGGGAAGAACACGCAGAATATTTGGCAACCGGGTCACAACAGGCGGAGAAGTGGGAGGACCGCATCGCTTTCCATCCACGCCGGGAGTCCCTGGGGCAGAATTGGCAGCTCTGCCTCCCACTCGGAGACCAACCGGGAGCTCCTAGGCAAGCCATCGCCCCGCCCAGTCTCCGCCCTCTTTTCAGGAGCAGGAGCTCCTTGGTTCATTCTATGGCCCCGCCCAGTCTCCGCCCCTTTCCTAGCAGTTCCTTTATCCATCCCATTCCCCCGCCCAGTCTCCACCCCTTTTTCAGAAGCTCCTTTATCCATCCCGTGGCCCCGCCCAGTCTCCGCCCCTTTCCCAGGAACAAGAGCCTCCTTTATCCACCTCCTGACCACGCCCACTCGGCAGCCCTTTTCCCAGGAGCTTCTTTATCCATCCTATGGCCCTGACTGGCCTCCACCCTTTTTTAGGAGTAGGAGGAGCTCCTTTCCACAGGCTGGCTGGGGAATTCTGGGATTTGAAGTCCACGAGTCTTAAAGTTGCCAGAATCGGACACCCTTGTTCTGTGCTGTCAAGGCTGCCTCCATTTCTTCCTTACCCGGGGTGGGTAAAGACCTAGCTGGGCCATTGGCATTACCCATTTCATCTGGCTTTATGTTAATCTGAATTGGGAAACTCAGAGAATGGGTTCAGTCGGAGCCCAGCAGGACCTGTGATGGGCTGGACCTGCCCATGAACTGGAGAGCCCTTGAGGACCACATTTGGGGTGGCATTTCTGCTTGATGGAAGACTCTTCAAGGCCTTTGATCTTCCTCTGGGTCCCCAAACCTGGCAACATTAAGACTTGTGGACTTCGACTCCCAGAATTCCCTGGCACGTCCGCATTCCTTTCGATGTGTATCCCCATTGTGGCCTGCTTACTCTCTTTAATCCCTTCCTCTGCAATCCCCCTCCGCTCTAGGAGGTGGACGAAAAGAAATAGGCGTGGCTGGCTGGGGGGATTCTGGGAGTTGAACTCTACAAGTCAATATTGCCAAGTTTGGAGACCCTTGCTAGAGGGGGTTCCCAAGATCTCTGGAGATGCCCAGACATATTCTGGGCTACCTCGTGGTGTGGTCTGCTTGGATTGAGGGTTTTCAAGCACAACAACAAGTGTAACAAGATGGTGGGTTTGCTGTCACTGTGAGTTGTGGCGGGGAGGGGGCACGAAGGGAGGCTCAGCCAATCTCAATGTATACCTGGTTGTACTTTGACAACAAAGGTTCGTTCATTCGTTGGGTGGGTGGGGAAGCGTGCCAGGTGTGGAAAAGACCCAAACTAGATGACCTTCGGTCCACCAGCTCTGCGCGGCCCTGCCAAAATTTCTCTTCCTTGGCTGTCCGCAAGAGTAGGACACTTTCGCGTAGGCAGTGTGAGGTTAGACAAGTCTTGGCTTGCTTCCGACAAGCGGGCCTCCTTCCTTCCTCCTGCAGTTCCTAGCGCTGGAATTTCAGCTCCTGAAAAGGCTCTTCAACGAGACCTCGAGGTCCCTAGGAACTCTGCTCCATTCCCTCGGCGTCACCTCGGAAGCCCACCTGCCTCTAGCCCAGGGCTTTTCAACCTTTTCACCCATTGTACCACTTTTAGGATATGGCAACATCCGAGTACCACTAATCGCCTAGCAAGGGCTCAAAAACTTGATGACAAAAAAAAGGAAAAAAGTGATGAAGTACAGGTAGTCCTCGACTTACAACTGTTGGCTTAGTGACTGTTCGAAGTTACAATGGCCCTGAAAAAAGCGCTCCCCAAGCCACAGCCGAGCAAGATGCCTGCCTGCCCACTCTTCCTCCTGTCCGAGGTTTTAATTGTTGTGAGCATTTCTGTTGAGGATTGGCAGCGGGGGTGGGGTGGGGGTGATTGGTTTTTATCCCCCCCCCCCCATCTGCTGGGTGGTTGCAGCAGCTTTTGGTCACTTCACATGACCCTGGGACACTGTGACCGTCATAAATAGGAATCAGTTGCCAAGCATCTGAATGTAAATCACAAGACCCTGGAGATGCTGCAACATTCCAGCTGCTCGGCGCTTCTTCTGGGCTCAGCAGATGTGCCGGGATCAGTGCTGAGCTCCGGCTGGATCCTGGCGCTGATCCTGGCGCTTCCGCTGAGCCCCGGCAGCCCTGCAGCTCCAGCCGTCTCTCGCTCAGGCTTGTGCGGTGCTGCCACTGGTTCAGCTCATTCCCCTCCCCCGGTACCACTTCTCTAGGATGGTCGCGTACCACCTGCCAGGTGCCAAGGTACCACAGGTGGTACCCGTACCACTGGTTGAAAAGCCCTGAGCTTTTGGCCATCTTCCTCCTCCAGTTCGCCCCTTGGAAGCACATCAAAGGCCCCTCCTGTTATGAAAGCAGAGCAAGGGAGCATCATAACCATGGGCGCCCCTTTGGGGGCCCCGGTGTTGGGTTGCAAAGCCCATCATCCACAGAAAAGCATCGGTGGGGGAGGTCAAAGAAATCCGGGGCTGCGAGGGTTCGACGGAAGATGGGCTTCCAAACGCACGGGGCCATCCAGAGTTGACAGGACCTGGACTGCAAATAGGTAGAAGTCTTCTTCACCATTGTCTTGAGTTTGTTTTTGGGGTTTTTTGGACCAGGATACCCAGGTTCCTTGGTCAACCTGGGCAAATAAGCGTGCTGGTTGGGCATTAGTGAGATCCGGGGTTCAACAAAGATGGAGAAGGTGTGTGTGTGGAATGGGTTTAGAATGTGATTGGGTTCAGATAAGGCAACCAAAACCATGAATATACTAAGATTACCTTGATTATAGTAGCAGAATCCTGCAAGCATGGAGGAACGTCTCCTTCCCCTGCTTACACTTTTGGGACAGCTAGGGAGGGTCCCTTCTGAGGGCGCTTTCTCCAATTGCCTTCCTGTTTTGAACTCAGATTTCTTTTATCAGGCTGTGGTCTAGTCCAGAGATAGGCAACCTTGGCTCTTTTATGACTCGTGGACTTCAACTCCCAGAATTCCTCAGCCAGCTATGCTGGGAGTTGAAGTCCATGAGTCATAAAAGAGCCAAGGTTGCCTGTTGTTGTTGTTAGTTGCGAAGCCTTGTACGACCCCATGGATGACGTTCCTCCAGGCCTTCCTGTCCTCCACCATCTTCTGGAGTCCCTTTAAGCTCACGCCTTCCGCTTCAGTGACTCCATCCAGCCACCTCATTCTCCCTCGTCCCCTTCTTCTCTTGCCCTCAATCTTTCCCAGCATGAGGCTCTTCTCCAGTGAGTCCTTCCTTCTCATTAGGTGGCCAAAGTATTTGAGTTTTAGCTTCAGGATCTGGCCTTCTAAAGAGCAGTCAGGGTGGATCTCCTCTAGGACTGACCGGTTTGATCGCCTTGCAGTCCAAGGGACTCGCAGGAGTCTTCTCCAGCACCAGAGTTCAAAGGCCTCAATTCTTTGGCGCTCAGCCTTTCTTAGGGTCCAACTTTCACTGCCATACATTGCAGCTGGGAAGACCATAGCCTACCCCTGGTCTAGTCTGCAATTCTTCCACCTGTCTCCCCAAGGTTATTCTCACAGCCCATTGCAAGGTCCACCTAACCCGTTCAGCCTAATCAGGTGAATGCTTAGCAGATACCTTCACACGAGGTGCTAAACATAGGTGGGGAAAGTCAAGGAACATCTGCAAGAAAACCACCAAGGTCAGAGAGCACCGAAGGTCCCATTATCTCCTCCTCCTCCTCCTCCTCCTCCTCCTCCTCCTCCTCCTCCTCCTCTCTGCAAACTGCACTCCCTTCTAGCACTGATGATATTACCTAGTCGCGTAATGAAATGTCTGCGAGAAAACAAGCGAGCTCAGAGACCACCAAGGACCCCACAATCCTTCTCTTCCTCCTCCTTCTCCTCCCCACCTTCAAATCCCATTCATTTCTAGCACTGATGATGTTACCTAGTTGAGTAATGAAACGTCTGCAAGAAAACCTTCAAGGTCAGAGGGCACCAAGGACCCCCACAGCCATCCTCCTCCTCCTCCTCACACACCCCACTCCCTTCTAGCACTGAGATACCTAGTTGGGTCATTGAAACATCTGCAAGAAAATTACCCAGCTCAAATAGCACCAAAAACCTCACAGTCCTCCTTCCCTCCTCCCCCTCCCCTCCTCCTCCTCCTCCTCCTCCTAGCAAACCCCTCTCCCTTCTAGCACTGACCATCCCTACTTGGGTCATGAAACATCTGCAAGAAAATTAGAGCCTACCAGTTCTTCTTCTCCTCTTCCTCCTCCTCCTCCTCCTCCTCTCCACAACCACCTCCCTCCCTCCTAGCATTGATGATGTCCCCTAGTCAGACAATGAAATGTCTGCAAGGAAACAACCCAGCTCAGAGACCCCCAAGGACCCCACAGTTCAACCCTGAGCTACTAAGGATCTCTTCTGTCAGCGCCACACACGGGTGTTAAAGCTCTTCTATCATGAAGTAAGGACAGCCCGTCGTCACCCAAATTCAGATGGAAGATCTCAACAGCTGGGACCAAAGTCCCAACAGATAAGACTCCTGGCTGACCCTTACTGTCAGTTGGATCTGGGGTGATGGACAACCAGGGGGGGGCTGGCCTCCCCCTGACCAGCTGGCTTTTCTCCTCTCCATCTGGATGATCCCCCCTCCTCCCAGATTGTTCTGCACCTTTTTGGCACCAACCCATCTGCGTATTGTTCCTGGAAACCTTTGGAGGACTCAAAGAGGGCGAGGTCCTTGCACATTCCGTTTTGCAAAAGCTGCACCCTCTCACCGGCTCCAAAAACAGCCAGCCAGGAGAGGAGACGGCTGTCGGTTGGTCAGGAATGTGCCCTCCGTGGCTTTCCGAGGGCGGGGAAGAGGGTGCAGCCGGAAACCATCCAGCGGGACCAGATACCACTTCAGAAATAGCTCGAGGGTGTCCGAGGGGCTGCGAGATGAATAATGGACGGCCAGCGGTGGCCCCGGGATAGGCCAAAAGTAACATCCACATCCTGGATTCCAGAAGCCCCTCCATGCAACCCTGAGGTGGGAGTCTGGGAGGGAAACACCCCCCCCCTTGAAAAGGAAGATTTGTGTTCCTGGGATAAATTCTCTGATTTAGATTCTTGTCTTCCCATCCCTTATAATATGAATACCACCACTTCGGCCTCTGATTCTGCTTAGATGCGTGGAGGATCCGTGGGGAAGGATGAAGCAGGCAAGGATTGTGCGGAACCGCGGCTTCCCCCGATGTGTGCTCCGGGCCCTAAAAGGGGTGGTGGAGGAGATCCGAATCCAGGACTTGGCAACCTGAAAAAATCTCAAAGTTGCTCTTAAGGTCCCCCCACCCAACTGCTTTCTTGCACGATCGTCGTTCTGGCCTGTAGTTCAGATTAAAGGGCGTAGGCCCCCCCAAAAGGCTTATATAACACCGATAGGGCAAGTATATAAAGATAAAAGCAAAGCCTCCTTTTTCAGCACTGATGATGTTCCCTAGTTGGGTCATGAAAGGTCTGCAAGGAAACCACCCAGCTCAGAGAGCACCAAGGACCCCACAATTCTTTCTTTCTTTCTTTCTTTCTTTCTTTCTTTCTTTCTTTCTTTCTTTCTTTCTTTCTTTCTTTCTTTCTTTCTTTCTTTCTCTTCTCCTCCTCTCCACATGCCCCACTCCCTTCTAGCCCTGATGATGTTCCCTAGTTGGGTCATGAAAGGTCTGCAAGGATACCACCCAGGGGCTCAGAGACCCCCAAGGACCCCCACAGTCCCTTTATGACTTGCACATCTGCCTAGGTGGGATTTGCACATCGGGACCCTCCACCCAGCCAGGCTAATGACCTGCAGCTGGTGTGGCCCTTGGGGGGGAAGGAGGACGGTCCCCCCCATACTCCCCCCCCACGGTGGACTCGTGGGGAAAACAAATTTAAATAAGAATTCTGTAAACAGCCTCTATGACGAGGCAATCAAGATGATCAATTAGAAAAGAAGCTTTATGTGGATGCGGTTATTATTTTGCAGAAGCATGAGAAAAAATGTCTAGATTTAATTGTCATTTATTCCAATAATGAGAACCGTATTAATTTAAGGTTGGCAAAAGAGAATATTATTGGAAGAAGAGAAAGTCAAGCAAAGCCATTATACGGACTATAGAATTATAGAAAATAATTGTTATGGATTGTTTTTTTTTTAAAAAAAATACTAACCCAGACAACACACTGTTTACCAAATATTAAGGTGATTGTGTTAAAAATCAGTAAAAACATAGTTAAAGGAAAAGGAAATCCTTGCTTTTAGGGGATGGCCGAGAATCTCAGTGGCCTCCTTGGCTGGTTTGCGTGTTCCACATCTGCCTAGGCGGGATTTGCACATCTGGACTCTCCACCCAGCCAGGTTAACGACCTGCAGCTGATGTGGCCCCTGGGGGGAAGGAGGAGGGTCTCCCCCATCTCCCCCCCCCGGACCCATTGCTGCTCTTCTTGGTTGCAGGGGTGGTGCAGGAAACCAGGACTTCCCACCCTTGCAAATGGCCTCTTTGGGAGCTAAGTATTAGGTTTGGCCTCCCCGTGTTTTTAAGGCAAATTACTCCCTTTTTTGCCCCATAACTCATTTCCTGTGTATGTTTGTGTGTGTGTGTGTGTGTTTTTAAATAGTCAGCGTTTGGAAAATTAGTTTTACTCCTTATGGGTGGTGGAGGAAATGTCCAGGGGGGGATATGTGTGTTTAAAATGGACGTCCAACTTTGTGTCTATTAAAAGCTTCTTCCCTCTGCAGGTTTTGAAGAGGATATGATAGGATAGGACAGGAGAGGAGAGGAGAGGAGAGGAGAGGAGAGGAGAGGAGAGGATAGGATAGAGAATTATGGGAATAGAATAGAATAGAATAGAATAGAATAGAATAGAATAGAATAGAATAGAATAGAATAGAATAGAATAGAATAGAATAGAATAGAATAGAATAGAGAATAGAATAGAGAATAGAATAGAATAGAAATTAGAATAGAATAGAATAGAATAGAATAGAATAGAATAGAATAGAATAGAATAGAATAGAATAGAGAATTATGGGAATAGGATAGGATAGGATAGGATAGGATAGGATAGGATAGGATAGGATAGGATAGGATAGGATAGGATAGGATAGGATAGGATAGAGAATTATGGGAATAGAATAGAATAGAATAGAATAGAATAGAATAGAATAGAATAGAATAGAATAGAGAATAGAATAGAGAATAGAATAGAATAGAAATTAGAATAGAATAGAATAGAATAGAATAGAATAGAATAGAATAGAATAGAATAGAATAGAATAGAATAGAATAGAATAGAATAGAATAGAGAATTATGGGAATAGGATAGGATAGGATAGGATAGGATAGGATAGGATAGGATAGGATAGAGAATTATGGGAATAGAATAGAATAGAATAGAATAGAATAGAATAGAATAGAATAGAATAGAATAGAATAGAATAGAATAGAATAGAATAGAATAGAATAGAATAAAGAATAGAATAGAGAATAGAATAGAATAGAAATTAGAATAGAATAGAATAGAATAGAAATTAGAATAGAATAGAATAGAATAGAATAGAATAGAATAGAATAAAGAATAGAATAGAGAATAGAATAGAATAGAAATTAGAATAGAATAGAATAGAATAGAATAGAAATTAGAATAGAATAGAATAGAATAGAATAGAATAGAATAGAATAGAATAGAATAGAATAGAATAGAATAGAATAGAATAGAATAGAATAGAATAGAATAGAATAGAATAGAATAGAATAGAATAGAATAGGCCAAACCGTCGAGCCAAACATAGCATTGGTTTATTGGGAAGGTGTTTAAAACCGTGTCTTTCCCTAGGGGAACAATGGCCCTTTTATGACTGGTGGACTTCAACTCCCAGAATTCCTGAGCCAACATAGCTCAGCATGGAAACCTCTCCCTGTCCCCTCAGCATGGCTGGATCAGGATTTCTGGGAGTTGAAGTCCAGAAGTCAGAAAAGAGCCATCATTCCCCATCTCTGTTTTAAGGGAAGGTGGTAGATTTAAGATGCTGGGATGGAGCTGGGCGGTGGGTTTCCCTTCCTCTGGATCAAGGGAAAGAGGTCGAGGGTGGCTGCTTCCCAGTGAGGACCCTTCACGGGCAAGGCAGGGGGGCTGGTAGTGGTCTTGCGTCCTTGTGACTCTTGGGTCTTCAAGACCATCTTCTGCAGCTGAGATCAATCCTGCTGACTTAGCTGCTGCTCCAACATGGTTGGGAGGTTCCCCAGCAAAGGACATTTTCTGCTCATCCCAGTTACCAGATCCTGGGATGTCCTCTGTTCTTCTGAATCCAGAAGTTCCTCCTCCTCCTCCTCCACCATCACTGCCATAATGCCTTCCCCTTCTCCTCCTCCTCCACCACCTGTTCTCCTTCTCTTCTACCAGTTCCCCTTCTCCTTGTCTTTCTCCTCCACTACTTCTCCTTCTCCTCTACCAGTTGTCCTTCTCTTCCACCAGTTCTCCTTCTCCACCAGTTTTCCTTGTCTTTCTCCTTCTCCTCTACCATTTCTCCTCCTCCTTCTCCACCACCAGCTCTCCTTCTCCACCAGTTCACCTTCTCCTCCACCAGTTCTCTTTCTCCTCCACCAGTTCTCCATTTCCTTCTCCTTCTCCATCACCAGTTCTCCTCCACCACCATCACCAGTTCTCTTTTTCCTTCACCAGTTCTCCTCCTTCTCCTTCTCCTTCTCCTTCTTCCTTTCAAGATTTTTTTAAATCTCAAGGCCTAAAAAGAAGGGTATTTGGACCAGTAAGGTTTTTTGAAGTATCCGCCGGAGAAAGATGGCTACTTCTGCCATAGAGTGCCGAGCATCTAATTACACACAGGGCAGGATCCTTGTCCTCTCCACAATAAGAAATGAGCAACAGCCTTTGACAAAACGTTCTTGGGGGAATACCACAAAGGGCGGGAGAGGGTGAAGAATGCAATTGTGTGTGGGGGGGTGGTGGTTTCAGAATCCCATTCCAAAGATCACAACAGCGGTGGTGAGAACATTTCTACATTTCTTCTGAGGACTTCAGTTGCACAACGGAGTTTGCACAAACACCGCTTCCCACTGGGAGCAGGAAGGCTTTTTCTGCACTTCTCTGATCCTGACTCTGAACTTAATTTAAAACCAACACCCCGAACAACAAGGAAGGTGTTGACAGGAGGAATCCGTTGCTGAGATCTAAGGCAGCTTCTGAAGCCCCCTGGCAAACTCAACTCCACAGGAGCTGAGGAGCTTTGCTGCCTGTTGAGGAAGGGCGTGTGTGGTGTCCACAAATCCATAACCTGTTCTACTTTCTTTCTTTTAAGCTCTTCCCCCAGATCCCCCTCGGGCTGGTGGCCTCCCCATTGCTGAATCTTGCGCTGATTTATTCAAAATCAGGATGGTATAGGTCAGGGGTAGGCAACCTCGGCTCTTTTATGACTCATGGACTTCAACTCCCAGAATTCCTGAGTCAGCTATGCTGACTCAGGAATTATGGGAGTTGAAGTCCATGAGTCATAAAAGAGCCGAGGTTGCCTACCCCTGGTATAGGTAGTCCTCGGCTTAAAATCACAGCGGGGACCCAAATTTCCATTGCTAAATAACAGACCAGGAAGGGACCTTGGAGGTCTTCTAGTCCAACCTCCTGCTTAAGCAGGAGACCCTGGACCCTTTCAGACAAATGTCTGTCCAGTCTCTTCTTGAAAACCTCCAGGGATGGAGCACTCACAACTTCTGGTGGCAAGTCGTTCCACTGGTTCATTGTCCTCACCGTCAGGAAATTCCTCCTTAGCGCCAGGCTGCTTCTCTCCTTGATTAGTGTCCATCCATTGTTGTGGGTGCTTTGGAGAATAGCTTGACTCCCTCTTCTTTGGGGCAGCCCCTAAAATATTGGGAGACTGCTATCGTGTCCTTCTCTTCGTTCTTTTCATACCCAATGCCTGCAGAAGACCTCCACGGTCCCCTTTGACTCTGTTATTCTATTAGTCATCTTTGTTGCTCTTCTCTGCCATCTTTCTAGAGCCTCTACATCTTGTTTTATAATATAGGGTGACCAAAACTGAACGCCTTATTCCAAGTGTGGTCTTGCCAAGGCCTTATAAAGAGCTACTGACGCTACACGTGACCTTGATTCTATCCTTCTGTAAGATGGGAGATGTCCCAAAGTTGCTTTCTTCACGAGGCAACTGGACTTTCTTGTTGTTTTTTTTCCCTTTGAAGACGTTTCGTTTCTCATCGAAGCTGAAGAAGCTTCTCGGATGAGAAGCGAAACGTCTTCATCGGATGAGAAGCGAAACGTCTTCAAAGGGCAAACGAGAAAAGTCCAGTTGCCTCGTGAAAAAAGCAACTTTGCGATGACCTGGATGACAAGACAGGTAGATGGTTTCTATTTTAGGATCCTTTTGTCAAGGTTGTTAAGTCAATCACGTGGTCATTGAGCAAATCCAGTTCCTTCATTGGTCTCCGCTTGTTGGGTAACTGGCTGAGAAGGTTGCAAATGGCTGTTGAAAGGAAAATCAACTCCAGTTCCAAGCCGGGAGAAAGACACAGGAAATAAAATGGAGGCTAAGAGGCTGGAAATAAAATGGAGGCTGCTTAGGAAAGAAAGTTCCTGTTTATTGATGAGCGGACCCAGCAACAGCAGGCAGTTCTGGGACAGCTGACAAAATGGCTGAGTGAGTGGATGGATCTGTCTAGAGTTCTGATTGAGATGCTCCAGGCAGTTGTACAATGTAGTAAGCCTTGTGTTTTTTTGCTATTCTAACAGTGGAGGGGATATCTTATTACACCCCAAAGGTCCCGTCCTGTCCTTAGAATTTGGGGGGGAGGGTTTGTAAATTCTTAATCCCATCAGCTGGGGGGGGGGGCTGAAGGCGTTTGGTTTATGAATATAGATCGGCCCAGTCTTTCTTAACAGGCGCAAAATATCCATCTGAGGCTTCTGCTTGAGGCTATTTAGAAAGACTGGGGCTGCTTTCTGCCTTGGTTAAGATTTTTCTCCATTTCTCCCTTGGGGAAATATAATATTCTGCCTCTTTTAATATTAAGAATAAAGAATATTTTAAACTGGGGACGGGGGGGGCTTCCTATATATCGATAGGGGCTCGTGTGACTGTATGGCAGAGAACACGAGGATTAGATCTATTGGAGAGGTTAAAAGTAGGTGTGTATCAGCAACTCTTCTTCCTCCTCCTCCTCCAGAGAAGACATTTGGGGTGTGAACAGCAACCCCCCCCCCCCGATCTTCCTGGGTTGGGCTGGATTAAGACTTGAAAGCGAGACCACCAAAGGAGTTGCAAAAAACATGCCAGAAAAAGCCCTTTCCTGCTGTTTTCCAGGAGGAAAACTGGAGGGGATGGATGAAGCTTGCCTATAAAATGAAGCCAAAGAGCCCATCACAACAACAAAAACATGCAAAGGAGGGAAGGGGTGGGTGCAGAGACCCTTTGCTTTACATTTGAAGTCTGCAGGTGCCAGTCACTAATACCTTTAACTGTGTTTGTTGTTTGAATGCCTTCTGGAAAGAGGGTGATTAAGGCGTCCATTAGCAAGTGTGGAGATACAGGGGGGGGGGGGAAACAACTGACTGAGAATTTGCACAGATCGGAGGCTCTCAAACCTGGTTTAAGTCCAGGTGGAAATGAGAGAGGCTTAACCCTTGGCCTGCCTAGATACAGGTAGTTCTCGACTTACGACCACAATAAGAGCCTTGGTGGAGCAGTGGGCTAATGCCTCCTTAAGTAACACCAGCTGCCTGCCATGAGTGCAGGTTCGAGTCCCACCAGGCTCAAGGTTGACTCAGCCTCCCATCCTTCCCAGGTAGGTAAAATGAGGACCCAGATTGTTGGGGGCAATTAAGCTGACTTTGTAATAATGCCGCTTGGGGTGTGTGTGAAAGCCCTAATAAGCAGGCATATACATAGAATGAAGGCTACTGCTAAGCTTGTAAGCCGCCCTGAGTCTTCGGAGAAGGGCGGGATATAAATGGAATTAAAATAAAATAAAATAAAATAAATAATCAAAGGCCTGGAGGCTAAAACATTCGAAGAACGGCTGTGGCACTTGGGTTTGGCTAGTCTCAAGAAAAGAAGAAATAGGGGAGACATGATAGCAGCGTTCCAGTATTTGAGGGGCTGCCCCAAAGAAGAGGAGGGGGGTCAGGTTATTCTCCAAAGCACCAGAGGGCAAGACGAGAAACAACAGTTGGAAACTGACCAAAGAGAGAAGCAACCTGGAATTAAGGAGAAACTTCCTAACAATGAGGACAATCAACCAGTGGAACAACTGGCCTCCAGAAATCGTGGGTGCTCCATCACTGGAGATTTTCAAGAAGAGACTGGACAGTCACTTGTCTGAGATGATATAGGCTGGGATCTCCTGCTGGGGCGGGGGGCTGGACTAGAAGACCTCCAAGGTCCCTTCCAGCTCTATTCTATTCTATTTTAATTCACAACCAGAATGGAGCCCAAAAGTTCCGTTGCTAAGGTGAGGTACTTGTTAAGTGAACTTTGCCTCGTTTTGCAACCTTTCTTGCCACCGTTGTTAAGTGAATCACTGCAGTTGTTAGCACACGGTTGTTAAGTGAATCTGGCTTCCCCATTGACTTTTGCTTTGCAAAAGGGCATCAGGTGACCCCAGGACAGTGCAACCGTCATAAATACGGGTCAGTTGCCAAGCGTCTGAATTTGGATCACAGTGACCATGGGGATGCTGCAGTGGTCATTAAGTGTGAAAAATGGTCATAAGTCACTTGCTCCGGTGCCGTTGTTACTTTGAATGGTCACTAATTGAGTAACTCGAGGACTATCTGTATGGAAATTTGCAAAGCGTTTGAATAGACTAGACTAGTATAGAATAGAATAGAATAGAATAGAATAGAATAGAATAGAATAGAATAGAATAGAATAGAATAGAATAGAATAGAATAGAATAGAATAGAATAGAATAGAATAGAATAGAATAGAAATAGGGAGAAGGAATAGAAAAGGAATAGAGAAAAGGAATAGAATAGAATAGATCTGGAAGGGACCTTGGAGGTCTTCTAGTCCAACCCCTTGCTCTAGCAGGAGACCCTACACCATCTCAGACAAGTGACTGTCTAGTCTCTTCTTAAAACCTCCAGTGATGGAGCACCCACAATTTCTGGTGGCAAGCTGTTCCACTGATTAATTGTCCTCCCTGTCAGGAAGTTTCTCCTCATCTGGGACTCCTAAACATCTTCCAGAGGTTGGTTGGCTGTCCACCAGCGATGGTGTCCCCTGTCCAGAGCGGAGGACCCAATGATTCTCTGTCTGCCTGGGCACATGGAGACTTTTGTGGTGACATTTCACCTTGGGGTTACATGTCTTGTTGCCCTTTAAGGGTGATCAAGAGGAGACGGAGCATCAAACTCATGTGAGATTAAGTAAAGGGTTAATCCCCAGGAACGCAGAATATGTGGGATCCTTGGTGCTCCCTGAGCTGGGTTGCTTACTTGTAAATGTTTCATGACCCAGTTGGGTAACATAATCAGGGCTCAAAGGGAGGAGGAGGAGGAGGAGGAGGAGGAGGAGGAGGAGGAGGAGGAGGAGGAGGAGGAAAGGACTGTGGGGTCCTTGGTGGTCTCTGAGCTTGATGGGTTTCTTGCAGACGTTTCATGACCCAACTAGGGAGCACCATCAGTGCTAGAAGGGAGAGGAGGAGGAGGAGGAGGAGGAGGAGGAGAGGAGGAGGGAGGAGGAGGACGACTGTGGGGTCCTTGGTGCTCTCTGAGCTGGGTTTGCTTACTTATAAATGTTTCATGACCCAGTTGGGTAACATAATCAGGGCTCAAAGGGAGGAGGAGGAGGAGGAGGAGGAGGAGGAGGAGGAAGAAAGGACTGTGGGGTCCTGGTGGTCTCTGAGCTTGATGGTTTCTTGCAGACGTTTCATGACCCAACTAGGGAGCACCATCAGTGCTAGAAGGGAGAGGAGGAGGAGGAGGAGGAGGAGGAGGAGGAGGAGGAGGAGGAGGAGGAGGAGGAGGAGGAGGAGGACGACTGTGGGGTCCTTGGTGCTCTCTGAGCTGGGTGGTTTCCTTGCAGACCTTTCAGTACCCAACTAGGGAACATCATCAGTGCAAGGAGGGAGAGGAAGGAAGGAAGGAAGGAAGGAAGGAAGGAAGGAAGGAAGGAAGGAAGGAAGGAAGGAAGGAGGAAAGAAGATGGACTGTGGGGTCCTTGCTGCTCTCTGAGCTGGGTGGTTTCCTTGCAGACCTTTCAGCACCCAACTAGGGAACGCCATCAGTGCTAGGAGGAGGAGAGAGGAGAGGAGGAGGAGGAGGAGAGGAGGAGGAGAGGAGCAGGAGCAGGAGCAGGAGCAGGAGCAGGAGCAGGAGGAGGATGACGACAACTGTGGGGTCCATGATGCTCTCTGAGCTTGGCTGTTTCCTTGCAGACCTTTCAGCACCCAACTAGGGAGCACCATCAGTGCTAGAAGAGAGTGAGTTTGTGAGGAGGAGGAAGAGGCAGTGGAGGAGGAGGAGGAGGAGGAGGAGGAGGAGGAGGACGACGATGATGACGACGACAACTGTGGGGTCCATGATGCTCTCTGAGCTGGGTGGTTTCCTTGCAGACCTTTCAGCACCCAACTAGGGAACGCCATCAGTGCAAGGAGGAAGAGGAAGGAAGGAAGGAAGGAAGGAAGGAAGGAAGGAAGGAAGGAAGGAAGGAAGGAAGGAAGGAAGGAAAGATGGACTGTGGGGTCCTGGGTGCTCTCTGAGCTGGGTGGTTTCCTTGCAGACCTTTCAGCACCCAACTAGGGAGCGCCATCAGTGCTAGAAGGGAGGGGGGTTTGCTCCTGCTTTTACATACTCCTGGCTTGCCCTGTCAGAGTTGGTGGGAATGTTCTTGGTTGCTTCTTGATCAGGCTGTTGTTTCGTACCGGTTTCATACAGCACCCCAACCTACACACCTGGCTTAAGAAAACACAATTCCCACGTTCGTGTAATGCTTTGTCCAGTTTTAAATGTCATACGCATTGAATATGTAACCCCACAGTCTAAAACAACATCTGGACGCCCACAGTCCCTCAAGGGTTCTCAAGAACTTACCAAGGATACCAGAGTAACACAGAAGAATTACGAAGAAAAATATCCCAAATCCTGTACCTCTGGTTTGTTGGTGTTGGTTTTGTCACAACTTAGAAAATGAGTTAGCTCGGTAATCGTCAGGTGTTTTGACTACAGTTTAATAAGGACAACCTCCTCTTGAGTAAAAGGCACTCCAAATCCTGCAGTAGGCTTATGAGTAAGATTTATGACTATGGAGTCGATAGATAAACCAGTTTGGGTGGAAATTACATCTTCCCACCAGTCCGGCAAGTTGTGGCGGTCTTCCCATTTTAAAGAACAAATAACTGAGGCACAGAGCTCTTGGCTCTTTGATAAGACCTACATTGGTTTGCCGAGCCTGTGAAGACACATCTAGGCAAAGTTAAAGCTAACTAGGCTTTATGGATGCCGCTCCTTCCTAATCTCTCAGCTCTAACTATAAAAAGGTTTTATTGATTGATTGATTGATTGATTAAATTTATTTGCCACCCGTCTCCCGGCAAGCTGTAGTGATTGATGCGAATTTTAATGGGGATTTTTAGAATTGTCTTCATTTGTGACATAAGCCCTCTTGAACATCCCCCATAGAAAAAAAAGGTTGTTTGCAGCTAAGAGTCGATGTTGGTTTAATCTTAAAGGCTGACAGCGAAACACTGCCGATCTGACACTTTTCACAGCTGGATCTCAGTTCCCGTAATCCTCCATCTGTTTTGACTTTGAGTTATGGGATTTGTAGTCTAATGCAACTGGAGGGCACTGGTTATGGGCAGTTAGGTGTTGTGTTGTTAGCCAAGTGCGCTAAGGAAGAATTTCTACAAAAGGGTGATTGAGTTCACTCAACCCAACGAAGCAGGTCAAGTAAAGACCCAACAGAGGCATTCACACAACATGTAAACTTTGATAAGTCTTATTGTTTACTCATCGAGTTGCGCTTAAGCAGCCCTTGTCATGAGTTTATGCAGCAGCCTATGATGTCAGCACAGAAAATGGGCTAATTCCATAACCAGGTTAAATATATTGTGTGAATCTACAATTAGGTTCATGTAATAGCTCTGGAAACGCAATGTCTATGTTTGTACAACACGAGAAACATAAAAGAGACTATTTGTAGCTCAGGGTTGAACTGTGGGGTCCTGGGTGCTCTCTGGGCTTGGTGGGCTTTCTTGCAGACGTTTCATGACACAACCAGGGAACATCATCAGTGCTAGAAGGGAGGGGGGCTTGTGGAGAGGAGGAGGAAGAGAAGAAGGAGGAGGAGAGAAAGAAAGAAAGAAAGAAAGAAAGAAAGAAAGAAAGAAAGAAAAGAAAGAAAGAAAGAAAGAGAAAGAAAGAAGGAAAGAAAGAAAGAAAGAAAGAAAGAAAGAAAGAAAGAAAGAAAGAAAGAAAGAAAGAAAGAAAGAAGAAAGAAGGAAGGAAGGAAGGAAGGAAGGAAGGAAGGAAGGAAGGAAGGAAGGAAGGAAGGAAGGAAGGATTGTGGGGTCCTTGGGGCTCTCTGAGCTGGGTGGTTTTCTTCCAGATGTTTCATGACCCAACTAGGGAACATCATCAGTGCTAGAAGGGAGGAGGTGGAGGAGGAGGTGGAGGAGGAGGAGGAGGAGGAGGAGGAGGAGGAGGAGGAGGAGGAGGAGGAGGAGGAGGAGGAGAACTGTGGGGTCCTTGGTGCTGTTTTCTTGCAGATGTTTCATGACCAAATTAGGCAACATCATCAGTCCCAGAAGGGTGAGGCGTTTCCTCTCTGTTTATATACTTTATCACCCCCCTCCCTTCTAGCCTGACGATGTTACCTCGTTTGGCAATGTAAGGTCTGCAAGAAAACAACCCAGCTCAGAGAGCACCAAGGACCCCACACAAGAGACAGGAAGAAATAAACCCTTCGGTGGGCTAACATGGTTACCCCAAACAAACCTGTAGACTATCCAATCCCAGATTAGGCATCTGCCCAGGAGTCCTTTAAGGAAAGGGGCTCAACTTCATAGTTGTTGTTTTTTTTAAAGGCAAGTACGGTCCTCTCGAAAGGTGTCCTAGGAACAGGGATGGGCAACCTTGGCCCTTTTATGACGCGTGGACTTCAACTCCCAGAATTCCTGAGCCAGCCACCCTGAGGGGAAAGGGAGAGGTTTCCATGCTGAGCCAGGCTGGCTGAGGAATTCTGGGAGTTGAAGTCCACAAGTCATGAAGGGGCCATAGTTTCCCCACACTGGCTGAGGAATTCTGGGAGTTGAAGTCCGCAAGTCATGAAGGGGCCATAGTTCCCCCACGCTGGCTGAGGAATTCTGGGAGTTGAAGTCCGCAAGTCATGAAGGGGCCATAGGTTCCCCACACTGGCTGAGGAATTCTGGGAGTTGAAGTCCCCGGATCATGAAGGGGCCATATTTCCCCACGCTGGCTGAGGAATTCTGGGAGTTGAAGTCCCCGGATCATGAAGGGGCCATATTTCCCCACGCTGGCTGAGGAATTCTGGGAGTTGAAGTCCATGAGTCATGAAGGGCCCATAGTTCCTCCACGCTGGCTGAGGAATTCTGGGAGTTGAAGTCCCCGGATCATGAAGGGGCCATATTTCCCCATGCTGGCTGAGGAATTCTGGGAGTTGAAGTCCATGAGTCATGAAGGGCCCATAGTTCCCCCACGCTGGCTGAGGAATTCTGGGAGTTGAAGTCCCCGGGTCATGAAGGGGCCATATTTCCCCACGCTGGCTGAGGAATTCTGGGAGTTGAAGTCCCCGGATCATGAAGGGGCCATAGTTCCCCCACGCTAGCTGAGGAATTCTGGGAGTTGAAGTCCACGGGTCATGAAGGGGCCATATTTCCCCACGCTGGCTGAGGAATTCTGGGAGTTGAAGTCCATGAGTCATGAAGGGCCCATAGTTCCCCCACGCTGGCTGAGGAATTCTGGGAGTTGAAGTCCCCGGATCATGAAGGGGCCATATTTCCCCATGCTGGCTGAGGAATTCTGGGAGTTGAAGTCCATGAGTCATGGGCCCATAGTTCCCCCACGCTGGCTGACGAATTCTGGGAGTTGAAGTCCCCGGGTCATGAAGGGGCCATATTTCCCCATGCTGGCTGAGGAATTCTGGGTGTTGAAGTCCCCGGGTCATGAAGGGGCCATATTTCCCCATGCTGGCTGAGGAATTCTGGGAGTTGAAGTCCATGAGTCATGAAGGGGCCATATTTCCCCATGCTGGCTGAGGAATTCTGGGAGTTGAAGTCCCCGGATCATGAAGGGGCCATATTTCCCCACGCTGGCTGAGGAATTCTGGGAGTTGAAGTCCCCGGATCATGAAGGGGCCATATTTCCCCACGCTGGCTGAGGAATTCTGGGAGTTGAAGTCCATGAGTCATGAAGGGCCCATAGTTCCTCCACGCTGGCTGAGGAATTCTGGGAGTTGAAGTCCCCGGATCATGAAGGGGCCATATTTCCCCATGCTGGCTGAGGAATTCTGGGAGTTGAAGTCCATGAGTCATGAAGGGCCCATAGTTCCCCCACGCTGGCTGAGGAATTCTGGGAGTTGAAGTCCCCGGGTCATGAAGGGGCCATATTTCCCCACGCTGGCTGAGGAATTCTGGGAGTTGAAGTCCCCGGATCATGAAGGGGCCATAGTTCCCCCACGCTAGCTGAGGAATTCTGGGAGTTGAAGTCCACGGGTCATGAAGGGGCCATATTTCCCCACGCTGGCTGAGGAATTCTGGGAGTTGAAGTCCATGAGTCATGAAGGGCCCATAGTTCCCCCACGCTGGCTGAGGAATTCTGGGAGTTGAAGTCCCCGGATCATGAAGGGGCCATATTTCCCCATGCTGGCTGAGGAATTCTGGGAGTTGAAGTCCATGAGTCATGGGCCCATAGTTCCCCCACGCTGGCTGACGAATTCTGGGAGTTGAAGTCCCCGGGTCATGAAGGGGCCATATTTCCCCATGCTGGCTGAGGAATTCTGGGTGTTGAAGTCCCCGGGTCATGAAGGGGCCATATTTCCCCATGCTGGCTGAGGAATTCTGGGAGTTGAAGTCCATGAGTCATGAAGGGGCCATATTTCCCCATGCTGGCTGAGGAATTCTGGGAGTTGAAGTCCCCGGATCATGAAGGGGCCATATTTCCCCATGCTGGCTGAGGAATTCTGGGAGTTGAAGTCCATGAGTCATGAAGGGCCCATAGTTCCCCCACGCTGGCTGAGGAATTCTGGGAGTTGAAGTCCATGAGTCATGAAGGGGCCATATTTCCCCATGCTGGCTGAGGAATTCTGGGAGTTGAAGTCCATGAGTCATGAAGGGGCCATATTTCCCCATGCTGGCTGAGGAATTCTGGGAGTTGAAGTCCATGAGTCATGAAGGGCCCATAGTTCCCCCACGCTGGCTGAGGAATTCTGGGAGTTGAAGTCCACGGGTCATAAAAGAGCCAAGGCTGCCTACCCCTGTGGTAGAAAATGATCAAATAAGTTTCTTTCAGCCTAGGATATCCCGCCCGATTCCGTCGTTGGTCCATAAAACCAAGCTCTTTCTCTCGTTTTCAGGCAGCTTGCAAGCCACCCGGGCCCTGATGGTGTCCAGCATCATTTTGGGTCTCATTGGAGGTTTTGTCGCCATGATTGGCATGAAATGCATGAAGTGCTTGGAAGAGGATGAGGTGAAGAAGTCAAGGATGGCCATCCTGGGAGGTGTCATCTTCTTCATATCAGGTAAAGAAGGACTTCTGTCAATCAGTCTCTATGGACCAGGGTTCACCTAGGCCTGGCTGTTCTTTTGCGGCCTTGCAAAGAGACGTCGGTATGGAAGCCACCAGAGATGGGCCCTTCAGCTGGATTCCTGGGAAAGAGGGGGATACAAAATGGGAAACCAACCATCAGGAGGGTCTGGGTGGGGAGACGGTCCCTAGTCTCAGGTCAGCCTTGCTGAAATTAAGGCCGAGAGGTGGACAGCGGCTGACTTGAGGATGACTTGGAACATCTGAAACCCAAGAGAGAAGATAAGCCGGGTGTAAATCTGACCAATTCATGGTCTCACACCAACAGCCATGAAAGATGTTGGCCAGCCTTCCTCAAACTAGGGTCCTCCCGTTCTGTAAACAGTGGAGTAGTGTCTTCGGAGTTCTGATAGCTCCATCTCTGGGGGCTTTGAAGAAGAAGAGCCTGGACAGCTGTTTCTCCTGGTGGCTTTCACTGGACGTTGCAGAGGGTTGAACGAGACGCTGGCTGGGGAATTCTGGGAGTTGAAGTCCACCCACCTTCAAATTGCCAATCCTGAGAAACACTCTACGAGATGGTCCCACTCGTCTGTCCCAAACTACAATTCTGTCACTCTAAGACGTGTTGAACGTCGGTTCTCCTATCGCGTCCAACACATCTGGAAGGGACCATCTTGAGGAAAGCGGGTGTGAGCGGGTGTGTCATAAGCAGCCAATCTTACTGGAGGACTGTAAGCAGTCCGTCCTTCTTGGAAGTTGTCTTGACTTTACAACCACTTCCTTCTCTCCTTCCCTCCCATAGGCTTAGCCTCCTTAGTGGCTACCTCCTGGTATGGCAACGTGGTCGCACAGGAATTTTTCAACCCCTACACCCCTGTCAACACCAGGTAAGTCACACCTCAATGAATCTCCAGAGCAGGGGTCTTCAAACTTGGCCCTTTTATGACTTGTGGGCTTCAACTCCCAGAATTCCTCAGCCAGGCTGAGGAATTCTGGGAGTTGAAGCCCACAAGTCATAAAAGGGCCAAGTTTGAAGACCCCTGCTTTAGACTCAACCGATGGAGTGGGGCAGAAAGACCTGCACGGACATTTGGACTCGTGGTTGACCCTCTGCTGATGGAATAGTAGAATAACAGAGTTGGGAAAGGAAGGATCACAGAACTGCAGAATCGTACAATCGTAGGACCGGAAGGGACCTTGGAGGTCTTCTAGTCCAACCCTCTGCTCAAGCAGATAACCTTATAACATTCTGGACAAATGGCTGTCCAGTCTCTTCTTAAAAACCTCCAGTGATGTAGCACCCACAACTTCTGGAGGCAAGTTGTCTGGTGATTGTTTGTCAGGAAATTTGTTCTTAATTCCAGGTTGCTTCTCTCTTTGGTCAGTTTCCCACCATTGTTTCTCGTCCTTCCCTCTGGTGCTTTGGAGAACAACCTGACCCCCTCTGCCTTGTGGCAGCCCCTCAGATATTGGAAGACTGCTATCACGTCTCCCCTATTTCTTCTTCTCTTTAGACCAGCCAAACCCAAGTCCCACAGCCATTCTTCATATGTTTTAGTCTCCAGGCCTTGGATCATCTTAGTTGCTCTTCTCTGCACTTTTTCCAAACTCTCAACATCTTTTTTGTGATATGGTGACCAAAAGTGGCTGGAGTATTCCAGCTGTGGTCTTACTTGGGTTTTATAAAACAATACCCATACTTCACCTTATACAACCCAGGATTGTGTTAGCTTTCTTGGCTCCTGCCCCACGCTGCTGGCTCCTGTTTAAGCGATCATCCACCAGGACGCTGAGGTCCCTCTCAAGAGTTGCTGTTTTTGATCGAGGTCTCGCCTAATCTGTACTTGCGCCTTTGGTTTTTCCCTGCCTAAATGTAAAACGTTGCTTTTCTCCACGTTGAGACTCATTTGGTTGGACAGGACCCATTGTTCAAGTTTGCCAAGATCTTTTTGAGTTGGTCTTCTGGGGTGTTGGCTATTCCTGCCAGCTTAGTGTCTTCTGCAAATTTGATGAGTTCCCCTTCTACTCCCTCCTCTAAGTCACGGATGAAGAGATTGAAGAGTTTACTGGGCCTAAGAGGGAGCCTTGTGGTGCCCCACTGCTTGCTTCCCTCCATGCGGATGTGGTGCCATTGAGGATTACTCAGTACGGTTTGTCAGCCAGGTAGAAATCCATCCGATGGTGCTGCTGCCTATCCCATCTTTTTCTAGCTTACCAAAGAGTGGGTTGTGGTCTACTTTGTCGAATGCCTTGCTGAAGTCTAAGTATACTACGTCCACAGCCTTCCCCTTGTCTACTAGTATAGGTCACTTTGTCAAAGAACGAAATAAGATTGGCTTGGCATGATCTGTTTTTAAGCAACCTGTGCTGGCTTCCTAAAAAAGTCGGTGGGTCCTCCTTGTCCCCTACCCAGGCCCCCTCCTCCAATTTGCGCTGTTGTCGGAGATGGTCCAAGAAAGCCTGAACTTAATTTCCCAGGAAGCCTGTGAGCAATGCGGTGCATCGTGAGGCTCTCCACCCAGCCTTTTACGGATCAGCAATGTTCACCCGACCGTATTTGCGTCCTGGGAAAAGCCCGTTCCAACAGGAGACTTGATGTAGTTCCAGAAATTTACCTCTGCCCTCCCATTTTAATCCTTGCGACTTCAAGGAAGGCAGCCAAGAAGTGCATGCCGAAACCTGTGGGTCATGTGGTCGTGTGTGTGTGTGTAATCTGGGAACCAGTCAAAGGACATGAATGAGGAAATGGCAGAATCTCACTGTGTGGGAATCACAAGTGAGGAAGTTTAGACAAGTTTAGAGACAAAGAGTCATGACTTGGAGAAAGATTGAGTGTTTCTCAACCTTGGCCACTTTTGAGGTAGGCAGACTTTATCCCGCTTGAGCACGGGGTTGGATTAACAGAATACAGAAGAACAGAACTGTAGTAGCACTCACGCTTAGACTTACACACCGCTTCGCAATCCTCTCTAAGCGGTTTACAGAGTCAGCCCTATTGCCCTCAACAATCTGGGTCTTCGTTTTACCAACCTCGGAAGGATGGAAGGCTGAGTCAAAGAATACAGACTAACTGAGTTGGAAGGGACCTTGGAGGTCATCTAGTCCAACCCCCTGCTCAGGCAGGAAACCTTATACCATTTCAGACAAATGGCTGTCCAGTCTTTTCTTAAAGGCCTCCAGTGTTGGAGCATTCACAGCTTCTGGAGGCAAGGAGTTCCACTGGTGAATTGTTCTCACTGTCAGGAAGTTTCTCCTTAGTTCTAGGCTGCTTCTCTCCTTGGTCAGTTTCCATCCGTTGCTTCTTGTCCTGCCTTCAGGCGCTTTGGAGTATAGGGTCACCCCCTCCTCTTCTTTGGGGCAGCCCCTCAACTACTGGAAGACTGCTATCAGGTCACACCCTCCCCCTGCCAGTCCTTCTTTTCTCGAGACCAGCCATACCCAATTTGTACAACCGTTCTTCATCTGTTTTAGCCTCCTGATCCTCTTTGTTGCTCTTCTCTGCACTCTTTCCAGAGTCTCGACATCTTTTTTTTTACATCGTGGTGACCAAAACTGGATGCCGTGTTCCAAAGGTGGCCTTACCAAGGCCTTGTAAAGCGGCACTAACACTTCACGTGATCTTGATTCTGTAAACACAACCTAGGATTGTGTCGGCTTTTTTGGTGGCTGCTGCCGCCCACGGCTGGCTCACAGTATAAGGCAGGGGTAGGCAACCTCGGCTCTTTTATGACTCATGGACTTCAACTCCCAGAATTCCTGAGTCAGCATAGCTGACTCAGGAATTCTGGGAGTTGAAGTCCATGAGTCATAAAAGAGCCGAGGTTGCCTACCCCCGGTTTAAGGGATCGTCCACTGGGACTTCCCGGTCCCTCTTGCAGTTCCTGTCCCTTCCAACTCTGTTACTCTGTTATTCCTATTGAGCGTGACCAAATAAAGAACTGGAATCCGGATGGATGGTCCCGCCTCATTCTCGGACTTAACCAGACCGTCTCCTTCCTCCTCAGGTTTGAATTTGGCCAGGCGCTCTTCATTGGCTGGGCAGCCTCCTCGCTGGCCATCTTGGGCGGCGCCTTTCTTTGCTGCTGGTGCCCCCGGCGGGAGACCTCCTACCCCCCGACTCGGCCGTTTCCCAAGTCTGCCATGTCCACCGGGAAGGATTACGTATAAGGCGACGCAGGAGGACGACACGAGACGCCGGCATCGGACCACCCCAAGGGACACTGCTTTACTCCTGTCCTGCGCTGAGCAGAGCGGCTCTGCTTGGGCACACCGCCTCCGCCCACCCTCCATAAGCGAACTGTGCCTCTTTGTACCCCTGCACCCATCCCTGCTCCTGGCCGGGTCCTGCCAGGTTCTGCCCGATAGGAAAGCTAGGAAGGGATTCACCCCAAAATCAAGCCTGCCGACATAGGGAACACCAGCCAGCTGCCGGGATGCGAGAGCCGACAAGGCAGCCATTCCCTTTTTCGGGCCCTCTGACGCCCCTTCTTCACTCTCTTAATGGCTACGGACGGTCTCCTTTCTCTCTCTCACTTTGCAACCTTGTAGTAGATTTCTCTGGAAGGGCCGGAAGACAGGAGGAAACCCCAAAGCAGGCGGAAGGTCTGCTTGAGGAACCCGCAGGCAGTCCTCGACTTACGATCAAAATTGAGCCCAACATTTTTGTGGCTGAGACAGTTGTTAAGCGAATCGCTGCAGTTGTTAAGCTAGTCACCCAGTCGTTAAGCGAATCTGGCTTCCCCCCCCCCATTGCTGGTCAGAAGGTCGCCAAAGGGGGATCACGTGACACACACACACACACGGGACCTGGCAAACCATCATAAATAGGAGCCAGTGGCCAAGCACAGTCCAAATGTCATTCAAGTGACCAGGGGGATTGCTGCAACGGTCATGTGAAATGGTCACTAAATGAAACGGTCACTAAACGAAATGTTTGTAAGCCGAGGACTAGCTGTATTCTGCACCTGAATGTGCTGGGTGGGGTCCCTCCCCCCCCATAGACCCCCAAAGTGTGAGGAATAGGGGGCAGGGCTACCAGGACCACCATGGGCGTGGGTGAGATTTTGCGGCCCGTTTTTAAAGGCAGAACTAAGGACACACACACACACCCGTTGCTCAGGCCGGCTAACTCCAGCAGCCCGCACGGTGTTCCTTCCCTGCCAAACTTTGCATGGGCTTCGGCAGTTCCCCCCCCCCCCCCGGACCCCACCCTCCTTCTTTTCTATCTTTTATTCTTTCCCACAGCGACTGGGTTAAGGAGCAAAAAAGAGAGAGAGAGAGAGAGAGAATTGGTGCAAAGTGGCAGTTTGGATCAGGAGAGCTCGGAAGCCCCCCCCCCCCGAGAAGCCGTGTGCCTGCACAGATGTGTTGGGGCACGCCCAAGCACACACACACACACACAAACACGTTTCACGTCCATAAAGCTGCTCAATCCATTCAGCGGCATTTGCCACGATTGTTGGCTGCAGTCGAATGCCGGAGGGCCATCAAAAAGCCACGTATTTTGATAAAAGGTGGGGATAGCTGGGGTGGGAAGAGTCAACCCTTGAGAGGAAGCATGGTTAGGGACACCCCCCAATAATTGGACCAGCTGCTGTAGCCCCAAACCACAGTGGGAATTTGCCTGCGCTGCTCTGCAGATGCATTAACTGTTTCTTTCCCCACAGCTGGAAAGGCAGCAAGATACCTCACAGAGACATGCAGAATACAGAATAGCCGAGTTGGAAGGGACCTTGGAGGTCATCTAGTCCAACCCCCTGCTAAGGCAGGAAGCCCTATACCATTTCAGACAAGTGATTGTCCAGTCTCTTCTTAAAAACGTCCAGTGTTGGAGCATTCACATCTTCTGGAGGCAGGTTGTTTAATTAATTGATTAATTGTTCTAACTGTCAGGAAGTTTCTCCTTAGTTCTTGGTTGCTTCTCTCCTTGATGAGTTTCCATCCGTTGCTTCTTGTCCTGCCTTCGGGCGCTTTGGAGAATAGGGTGACAGCCCCCCTTCTTTGTGGCAGCCCCTCAAATACTGGAAGACAGCTATCATGTCTCCCCCACCCCAGTCCTTCTTTTCACTAGAGTAGACAGAGAGTACAAGCGCATACATACGCACCATTTTGGCCTTCTTGTTATCAAAGTCTCGAATATACGAGAACTGCCCCAGCTTGGGGGCATCCAGATGTGTTGGCTTGCAGCCTCCCGGTGCAAAATATCTGGCGGGCAAGCCAAACCAACCTGGAGAAAACAGAGATGCGAAATAATCTTTGAGAAACCTCCACGAGTCAAGTGGAAAGGGGGAAAAAAAGTCTTTTTTTTAAAAAAAAAAATCCCTGTTGCAAAGGTCCCCCTGGTGTAAACAGGAAGCTTTCCACCTCTCTTGCTGCAGAAATGGGCTGTGAAGCACACACACACAAACACACACACACACACACCCCAATGCAGAAATGCAAATGCATCTGTCCGCTCCCAAGGTGGATTCCTGGCTTTGATTCAGTCTGCAAAGTTGCCAACGCTTTACTGGAGAGTAGACCTCACCAGTCTTAGGGCACCGCTGAGGAAAACCTGTACAGGATCCCAAAAGGCTTTGGATGGGTGGCGAATCTGGAACAATTTTGCCACCTCGGTCTGTCAATCGTGGGGGCATCCATGCCCCTTGGCTCAACTTCACCCAGGCGGGGGGTGGGTGGGGGTGGGTGGGGAGGGAGGGACACACAATTCTGTGAGAAGAAACTGTATAAAGTGTTAAACTGTTTTCAATAAAAGTACCTTTTCCTATTTTTTTTTTAAGAAGATGCATTTCGGTGTAGCTGCTTCATTTTAAACCTCTGCCCAAAGAGGCGATTTTTACAAAAATGAGAATGGTAGGGCAAAATTACTCTTTTTTTTTTTAATTAAAAAGTTTTAACATACAATTTTTTCTTTAAAAATCCCCCCTCCCCCTCCCTTCTCCCTCCCCCCCTCCCTCTCCCCCCTCCCCCCCTCCCCCCCCCCGACTTCCCAGAGCTAAATACAAGGTATATATATAAAAAAAACAATCATAAACAACCATATACTAACAACCATAAACTCTAGAATCCATCACTCTCTAGCTTATATAGGATAAATATATATATATATTAAATATATATAGAAAAACTAAAAGAAAAAAAGAAAGAAGACTTATTCAAATGCTACATGAAACTTCTTAACCCTATACTTGTTCTGGATAAACTCTACCCATTTTCTCCATTCCATAATATAGCGTTCTTGCGAGTGATCTTTCAAATAGGCCGAAATCTTCGCCATCTCAGCCAGGTCGGAAACCTTTAAAGTCCACTCTTCTATGGTCGGCAGTTCCTCTTTCTTCCAGTACTGGCCTATCAAAAGTCTCAAAAATTACTCTTTTTAATGGCAATGCAGTGGATTGAATGGCACAGGGATTCAAGTTCAACAGGAAGCTTTAGTTTTTGAAGCTTTTGTGTGTTTCATGTGTTGTGTGAACTCAGGCTGTGTGTTAGAGGGCAGTTTAGGAAAAGGTTTCTCAGCCTTGGTGGCTTGAAGAGGGGTGGACTTTAAGTCCCAGGATTCCCCTGCCAGCTTGTTTTACCATGGGTGGACTTCAGCTCCCAGAATCCTCCAGCCAGCATGCTTTAACATGGGTGGACTTCAATTCCCAGAATTCCCCAGCCAGCGTCCTTTAAGATGGGTGGACTTCAGCTCCCAGAATCCTCCAGCCAGTGTCCTTTAAGATGGGTGGACTTCAATTCCCAGAATTCCCCAGCCAGCGTGCTTTAAGATGGGTGGACTTCAGCTCCCAGAATTCCACAGCCGGTATGGCTAGCTAGGGAATTCTGGGAGTTGAAGTCCACCCATCTTAACGTGGCCAAAGTTGAGAAGCATTGATCTAGGAGGTTAGCGTCAATTCACTCACTCCAGAAAACGGAGTTACTCACAGGTCCGCCAGTTCACCACCCACTCGCCACTTGCACAAACAAGGCAATTGTGTTGCAACGCACTCCTTGAGACAGTCTCCGCAAAACCAATCTTCCCAAGGAGATGAGCAGATTAGGGAAAACGCAGCCGGGCTGGTTCAGCCGGTTTCCGAATGAAGCCAGCCAGCGCCACATTCCTTCCAGGAGACTCATCCTAAGAAGGGGAGCATCCTGCAATTAAGATCTACCTGTGGCTTCATGTGAGGCCGTCAAGTTCTCCAGTGTTTGTTTTCTCTACCCCGTCTTGCTCAACGTGTGGGAAGAGGATCCGCTTTGAAAACCTCTCTCTCAGAGGAGAAGGGGATTTCGGCGAGCTTGCCCTGGAGAGGGTGTGGTGGTCTCCCTCGGCGTCTCCACGGGTGGCCCAATGCCAACACGCAGGACTGGATGGGTACGCATGAGGCGTTGCACACGCCAAGGTGGTTTCCAGCTGATCTGGCTGTCCTCTGATGGCACTACGTGGGGAAAAAAACACCTTGAGAAGAAGATTTGTCCATTAGCAGAAAGGCTGGCCTTCAAAGGCCCACCAAGGGCCTCCAACTCTGGAGGCTTTGAAGGAGAAATTGGAAAGCAAACTCTCGCGATGCTTCCGGCTGCTTTTCCTGCAGCTGGCAGAGGGTCCGGCTAGATGATCCTCGGGGTCATTCCCAGCACCACAGTTCTGAAGTCCTATGATTCTAAATCCTCCGTGTTCTCCTCAGCTGGGTGGTTTTCTTGCAGACGTTTCATTGCCCAACTGGGTAGCATCATCAGGGCTACAAGGAAGTGGGGTTGTATTGTAAATAAGCACGAAAGCCACTCCTTTCCAGCATTGTTCCCTGGCTGAGCAATGAAACGTCTGCGTGAAAGCCAAGGTCAGAGAGCACCAAGGACCCCATAGTCCTCTTCCTCTTCCTCCTCCTCCTCCTCCTCCTCCTCCTCTCCACAAACCCCCCTCCCTTCCAGTACTGACATTCCCCCCTAGATGGGTCACGAAGCATCTGCAAGAAAACCACCCAGCTCAGAGAGCACCCAGGTCCCCACAGTCCTCCTCCTCTTCTTCCACATTAATTTTTCATTCTTTTTTTTTAAAACATTTTTTGTAATTTTTATTTTATTTTACAATTTACTCATTTTAGCTCAGACCCATTGCAGCTCCTCATCTGTGCTTCCAGATTTGGTATCTGGATTTGTGTTGGCTGACAAAAACGCCCATGGGAGGCAAAGGCCTGGAAGACACCAAGGCCGTGCCATGCTCTAAGATAGCGGTCCCCGATCGTTTGGCACCCGGGGGGAGAGGGGTAGGGGCTGGTTTCACATGCTACCTAGATCCCATGCAAGCACAAATGAAGCTTCACTTCAGACGCATCTCCATAAAGCCAGCTGTAGTTCTATTGTCAAGGTATTGACTTAACAGCCAACCAGCTTATGTAATGTAAGATGTAATGTATTGATGAGAATGAGCCAGCAGGGTCTGTGTCTCTTTAAGAGCCTTCCTATAATGGGAAAGCTCTGCTGATGTGTTCTTTCCTCTTCCGTTTCCTGCCGTAACTGTGGTGTGTTGGATCCTGCTGTATTAGCACGTGTACGTATGTTGTTCCTGGTGTATGATATTGTAGATAGTGTAAGATAAACCACCATTTAATATAGACCACTGTTTACTGTGTTTACTCCTGGGTTACCTCGCGCAGTAAGACTGTGCGCGCTCTGACATTTACACAGCTCTTCAAGGGCAGCCCCAGGCAGAATGCATTAGAGAAGCCCAAGCAGGAAGCGACTGAGCATGAACGGGGGCTCTCGGTCAAGGAATTATCATGTTGTGTGAATGCATCGATTCAGCCAGTCTTACCTCAGCCAGGGACGAAGGAAAGAAAAACACTCTGCACGTGCACAGAGAGGATGCAGTCCTTTGAATACCTGAGGCCCGCAGGCAGTCCTCGACTTACGACCACAGCTGAGCCCAAATTTTCTGTTGCTCAGCCAGGCAGTCGTTAAGCGAGGATTGCCCCATTTGATGATCTTTCTTGCCAAAGTTGTTAAGTGAATCACTGCAACTGTTAAGTTGGTAAGACGGTTGTTAAATGAATCCGGCTTCCCCTCCCCCCCCCTTGACTTTGCTTGTCCGGAGGTCGCAAAAGGGGATCACGTGACTCCCGGGGACATTGCGACCGTTGTAACTGAGTCAGTTGCCAAGTGTCTGAATTTTGATCCTGTGACGGTGGGGATGCCGCAATGGTCGCTAAGTGTGAAAACACTCAGAAGTTACTTTTTTCAGTGCTGCTATAACTTTGAACAACTTTCGTCCTGTCTCCAACCTTCGCTTTCTTGCGAAGGTTGTTGAGAGTGTGGTGGCGCATCAGCTCCCTCTGGTCCTGGATGAAGCGGATTATCTGGACCCCTACCAATCGGGTTTCAGGCCCGGGTACAGCACGGAGACGGCATTGGTCGCGCTGGTGAATGATCTCTGGAGGGCTCGGGACAGGGGATATTCCTCTGTCCTAGTCCTATTAGACCTCTCGGCGGCTTTCGATACCATCGACCATGGTATCTTGCTGCGGCGTCTCAGGGGACTGGGAGTGGGAGGCACGGTTCTTCGGTGGTTCTCCTCCTATCTCCTGGGACGCTCGGAGTCGGTGTTGGCAGGGGGGCAGAGATCGACCCCGAGGTCTCTCGCTTGTGGAGTTCCTCAGGGGTCGGTCCTCTCGCCTCTCCTGTTCAACATCTACATGAAACCGCTGGGTGAGATCATTCGTGGTTTTGGAGTTGGGTATCATCAGTATGCCGATGATACCCAACTTTTCTTTTCGACCCCAAACCACCCCAGTGATGCCCTCGCTGTGATGTCCCGTTGCCTGGAGGCGGTTCGGGTCTGGATGGGGAGGAACAGACTTCAGCTCAACCCCGACAAGACTGAGTGGCTGTGCATTCCGGCATCCCGGGACATTCAAAATGTTCCACCTCTTTCTATGGGGGGTGAGCTCTTACCCCCCGTGGATGGGGCTCGCAACTTGGGAGTCCTCCTAGATTCACGGCTTACCCTGGAAGATCATATAGTGGCCGTGACTAGGGGGGCTTTCGCCCAGGTTCGCCTGGTGCGCCAGTTGCGGCCCTATCTGGACCGGGATGCCCTGTGCACGGTCACTCATGCGCTCGTGACCTCTCGCCTTGACTACTGTAATGCTCTCTACATGGGGCTTCCCTTGAAGACCACTCGGAGGCTCCAACTGGTACAGAATGCGGCCGCGAGAGTTGTCTTGGGAGTTTCCCGGTACTCCCATGTTACACCTTTGCTCCGCGAGCTGCATTGGTTACCAGTTGTCTTCCGGGTGAGGTTCAAGGTCTTGGTTATGATCTTTAAGTCCCTACATGGCATGGGTCCGGAATACCTCGAGGACCACCTGCTGCCAGCGTCAACTCCCCTCCGCCCTGTGCGTTCCCACAGAGAGGGCCTCCTCAGGGTGCCTCCGGTCAGGGAATGCCGACTGGCGGCCCCCAGGGGGAGAGCCTTCTCTGTGGGTGCCCCGGCTTTGTGGAACCAACTGCCGGTGGAGCTCCGGACGGCATCGGACCTCCGAACTTTCCGTCGTGGTCTGAAGACCCATTTGTTTGAATTGGCCGGTCTGGCCTGATGGGGGAGCTGGGTTTTAAATTGTCATTTTAGATTGCATTATTGTTTTTTAATTGGGCACTGATTTAATCTTTGTTTTAACTTTTGTATAGTATTGTATTTTTATTTATATGCCCTGTGAACCGCCCTGAGTCCCCAGGGAGAAGGGCGGTATATAAATTAAATTAACATTAACATTAACATTAACTTTGAACAGTCACTAAATGAACAGTCGTAAATTGAGGACTACCTATACTTCAGAGAACATGAGTTGGACAATAGTTCCTTGCAGAAGATTGCTTCTTTTTTGTCTAGAGCAGGGGTCTTCAAACTTGGCCCCTTCCTGACTTGTGGACTTCAACTCCCAGAATTCCTCAGCCAGCGTGGGGGAACTATGGCCCCTTCCTGACATGGACTTCAACTCCCAGAATTCCTCAGCCAGCGTGGGGGAACTATGGCCCCTTCATGACTTGTGGAGTTCAACTCCCAGAATTCCTCAGCTAGCGTGGGGGAACTATGGCCCCTTCCTGACGAGGACGTCAACTCCCAAAATTCCTCAGCCAGCGTGGGGGAACTATGGCCCCTTCCTGATGTGGACTTCAACTCCCAGAATTCCTCAGCCAGCGTGGGGGAACTATGGCCCCTTCATGACTTGTGGAGTTCAACTCCCAGAATTCCTCCGCCAGCGTGGGGGAACTATGGCCCCTTCATGACTTGCAGACTTCAACTCCCAGAATTCCTGAGCCAGTGTGCCTGGCTGAGGAATTCTGGGAGTTGAAGTCCACAAGTCATAAAAAGGCCAAGTTTGAAGACCCCTGGTCTAAAGCCTAACAGAACGAGAGAATTGGCAAACTCTCCATGAGCCCACCCAAAGCCTGGGACCTTTATGGATATTTAAAATAGAATAGAGCTGGAAGGGATCTCGAAGGTCATCTAGTCCAACCCCCTGCTCATGCAGGAGATCCTATGCCATTTCAGACAAGGGGCTCTCCAGTCTGTTCTTGAGAACCCCCAGGGAGAGAGGGAGGGAGGGAGGGAGGGAGGGAGGGAGGGAGGGAGGAAGGAAGGAAGGAAGGAAGGAAGGAAGGAAGGAAGGAAGGAAGGAAGGAAGGAAGGAAGGATAACAGATAAAAATAATAGAATTAACCATTATACTGACTGTGCTTTTCAATATTTTCTCTGTCAGCTACAAATGCAATAGGAAATAATAAGGAACAGTCATAATAAGACAAATAGAATACAGTACACAATGAATGATATGTATTGTTTGGTAATAATAATCAGTGTTGCCAGGTAATAATATGTCCTGTGCATCATCAAGATTACTAAATTACAGTTTTCCTGTTTTGACTGTAAGTTACGGATAAGACCATCAGCCTGGTGTTCAAAGCATGTGCGTTTCTTGCCTGCCTTTCATTAAAAGGTGAAGATATGTGGGTTTCAACGCCCAGAATTCCCCAGCCCACCGTGAATTCTGGGAGTTGAAGTCCACACAGCTTCAAGTTGTCAAGGCTGAGCTGGCTGGGGAATCCTGGGAGTTGAAGTTCACGCGTCTCTAAGTTACCAAGGTTGATTTAGCTATGGAATCCTGGGAGTTGAAGTCCATACATCTTTAAGTTGCCACACGTGAGCTGGCTGGGGGATCCTGGGAGTTGAAGTCCATATACCTTAACATTGCCAAGCTGGAGCTACCTGAGGAATTCTGGGAGTCCACACCTCTTCCAATGGCCAACGTGGAGACATGGGTGCATCATGGGTCCCACCCACCCAGGGAAGTCCAGAACCCATCTGCAGGCTGACCTCTGACCTCCACTGGGAGCATCACTGCCCACAATCAGAAGTCCCCAAATGCTTTTCCAAGTTAGGGCCAGAGATCCGGAACAGACGCGAATCCGGAGTTTTTCCAGACCCAGAAAATCTGCTTCCCGCTTCACCAAAGGCCTTGGAGCGCAGAGGGCAAGTGAAGGAGAGTTGGTTGGGGGTGGGGGGGGCGGTTGGGAAAATTTGTGTGGTGTGTAACTCTGGCTGTTGGCTCGGCAAACGGGAGCAGGCAGGGCAGGGAACCCCAAAAGAAATGTGGGTCACCCCAAAACGCGCAACTTCTCCCAGGAAATTTAGCAGCGTGACACACAGCCGGATCTTTCAGCAGTAATTTCAACTGGGGATTTCCTAAACACCGTTCTGGGAAAGATGTGCAAGTGTGTGCATGTGGTTCTACGCTCTCTCAGCCCTCACACACACACACACACACAAGCACACACACTTTGTGGAATCTGTGTCTCCTGGTTGGCTCGTCAAGCAAGGAGGCTGCAGTCCTTGGTTTTCAGGTGCGCCAGCTTGCAAAAGGCAGAAGAGGCGTCCCACATGCGCGTGTGCGTGCATGCATGCACACGCACGCACACACACACACACACAAAGAGAGAGAGAGAGAGAGAGAGAGAGAGGCAGCAGGTGGAAATATAAGGACAGGGGAGGCAGGGGGGGTCATCAAAAGGGGCTTGACTGGGGATTTAAAGACCCCCAATCCAAGCTCTTGTAAAAAGCCAAGCTGGCTGAGTGGCTGTTTGCTGGGGTTCAAAGCCAGGGCTGGCAATATTAAGTGAGGTGAGAGTTTCAAATTCTATTCTATTCTATTCTATTCTTTTTTCCTTTTTTTTTGGTCATCAAGTTTTTGACACCTTGCTAGGCGACTGGTGGTACTCAGATGTTGCCATATCCTAAAAGTGGTACAATGGGTGAAAAGGTTGAAAAGCCCTGGTCACTCCTGGTCGGTTGAATGTGAGAGCATCTGGAGGGGACGCCTGCTTCCTCCATCGCTTCCACCTCGGCCAGGCTCTGCCCTGCTCTTCATTAAATTCCTCCTGCTCTGGGCTCCACCCTCCGGGCCACAATTCAGGAAACATTAATAAACAGGATTATTATTTTTCCCCTTTTATAAAAGTAATTATCTCTGCAGCCGGCAGGGACTCAAATTGTAATACTGTGGGGTTAGGAAACTTCCCGCGGTAAAAAGTGTGTCCTCTGTATTTCAGATAAAGGGTATGTAAAAGAGTTTGTGTGTGTGTGTGTGTGTTTGTGTGTGGCCCCAAAGACCGGGGTGTCGAATCTATTCTTACTACTTAAAATATTTCCAGTCACCTTTTTAATTAAGAGCAGGAGCCTTCCAAGAAAGCAGGGTGTGCCGGGGTGGGGGGTGGGGGGGAACCTTGCATATACATAAAAAGGATGTCACAATTACTGCAAAATTTAATCTGCCTCTGCAAATCAATTTCTTTTGCAACGGGGCGGAGCGTGAAGACTCATTGGGGGGAAAGCCCGTGTGTTTTGCATCTTCATTTGCATAGATTTGCATGGCGTAGTCATTAGGGCACTGAAAACTCACTCCCTTCCCAGCCAGGGCTGAAAGTCTGTGGATTTCCCAGCTGGTTTTCATCCTGCAGACAGAAGGGGAGGCGAGCACTTAAGCGAACATCTGTGTACAGATGTCAGGAGTCACCCTGAAAACTGCGTTAGACAGTTTGGTGCACAAGAATGGAACGAAGGGTGTGTGTGTGTGTGTGTGTGTGTGTGTGTGTGTGTGTGTGTGTGTGCGTGCGCAATTTGACTCCATTTGTACAGTGCTTCCCCGGAAATAAGACCGGGTGTCTCATATAAATTTTGCTCCAAAAAATCCATTGACTTATTTTCCATTAGGTCTTATTTTGGGGAAAGCAAGGTAATTGTTTTTCAGTGGTCAGGGTTAATAGAATAGCAGAGTAGGAAGGGACCTTGGAGGTCTTCTAGTCCAACCCCCTGCCCAAGCAGGGGACCTTAGGTCATCCCAGGCAAATGGCTGTCGAGTCTCTTCTTAAAAGCCTCCAGTGTTGGAGCATCCACAACTTCTGGTGGCAAGCTGTTCCAGTGGTTACTTGTCCTCACTGTTAGAAAATTCCTCCTTATTTTTAGGTTGGTTCGCTCCTTGACTGGACATTCAGATGAGAACAAAGACAATGTGTGTAGTTGTCCCAAAGATGCTTTTTTCCAAAAGGCAACTAGACCTTGTTTTTTCTTGAAGACATTTTGCTTCTCATCCAAGAAGCTTCTTCAGTTCTGACGGAATGGTGGAGTGTGGAAGAATTTATACTCCTTGCAGTATAAATCCTTCCATCCTCCCCCATTCAGTCAGAACTGAAGAAGCTTCTTGGATGAGAAGAGTCTTCAAGGAAAAACAACGGAAGTGTTGGAGAAGACTGCCAAGAATATGGTGGCCAGTCAGGAAAACCCAGCAAGACATCATTGCGCCAGCTGTTCAAAGACTCAAGAACAGATGTAGGTTCACAGAATATACTCAAGGGCGAGAAAGCTTCCTGACAGGGAGAACAATCAACCAGTGGAACAGAAGTTGCCTCCAGAACTTGTGGGTGCTCCAACACTGGAGGTTTTCAAGAAGAGATTGGACAGCCATTTCTCTGAAATGATACAGGTTTATTTATTTATTTTATTTTATTATATTTATATACCGCCCTTCTCCCGAAGGACTCAGGGCGGTGAACAGGGCACATATAAATAGAGAATACAAAAATTAAAAAGGATTAAATAAAAGCTCCTGCTGGAGCAAGGGGTTGGACTAGATGACCTCCATGGTAGACAAGACTATAGATAGATGACAGAAAGAGAGAGAGAGATACAGAGTAAGAAAGAGATGATACATGATAGATTAGATAGATAGATTAGATAGATAGATAGATAGATAGATAGATAGATAGATAGATAGATAGATAGATAGATAGATGATAGATAGATAGATAGATGATACATATACATACACATACACACATACACACATACACACACACACACACACACACACACAAACATATATATAATATACTGATAGATAGATGTAGATATAAATAGATGAAAAGCTATGCTCTTACTGCCCTCTGCTGGCTAAGGGAGCATTTGGCAAGCAGCCTTAGAATCAGCTGGAAGGGACCATGGAGGTAGAATAGAATAGGATACAATAGAAGCTGGAAGGGACCATGGAGGTCTTCTAGTCCAGCCCCCTGCTCAAGCAGGAGACCCCATACTAATTTTAGACAACTAGCTGTCCAGTCTCTTCTTAAAAACCTCCAGGGGTGGAGCACCCACAACCTCTGAAGGCAACTTCTGTTCCACTGGTTAATTGTTCTCACTGTCTGGAAGTTTCTCCTTAGTTCCAGGTTGCTTCTCTCCTTGACGTGTTTCCATCCGTTGCTTCTTTTTCCTGCCTTCAGGCGCTTTGGAGAATAGCTTGACTGCCTCTTCTTTGGGGCAGGCCCTGAGATACTGGAAGGCTGCTATCATGTCCCCTCCTGGTGCTTCTTTTCTCTAGACTGGCCATACCCAATTCCTGCAACCGTTCTTGATATGTTTTCATCTCCAGGCCGTGGATCATCTTAGTTGCTCTTCTCTGCACTTTTTTGAAAACCTCAACATCTTTTTTGTAACGTGGTGACCAAAACTGGATGCCGGATTCCAGGTGTGGCCTTACTAGGGCATTATAAAGCGGTACTAATACTTCACCTGATTTTGATTCTATACCTCTGCTTATGCAACCCAGGATAATAACAGAATATTATTAGGAAGGGACCTTGGAGGTCTTCTAGTCGAACCCCCTGGCAGGAGACTCTATGCCATTCTGGACAAACGGCTGTCCAGCTTCTTCTTAAAGACCTCCAGTGATGGATCAGCCATAACTTCAGGGTTCAAAGGTAAAGGTAAAGGTTCCCCCGCACATGCATGCTAGTCGTTTCCGACTCTAGGGGCCGGTGCTCATCTCCGTTTCAAAGCCGAAGAGCCAGCGCTTGTCCGAGGACGTCTCCGTGGTCATGTGGCCGGCATGACTAGACGCCAAAGGCGCATGGAACGCTGTTACCTTCCCACCGTAGTAGTCCCTATTTTTCTACTTGCATTTTTACATGCTTTCGAACTGCTAGGTTGGCAGAAGCTGGGACGCGTAACAGGCGCTCACTCTGTTACGCGGCACACTTCAGGGTTAGGGTTAGGCTTAGGGAGAAGATGTTTCAACAGGGCCTTTGCACAATCAGTTGGAACAATACCGTGGCTGCATCTCCATGATTCACTTAATGACTGCATGAATCGCTGCATAACTGCAGGAATCACTTAATGACTGCCTGATTCCTTAATGACTGCCTGATTCACTTAATGACTGCCTGATTTGCTTCATGACTGCCTGTTTCACTTAATGACTGCCTGATTTGCTTCATGACTGCCTGTTTCACTTAATGCCTGCATGATTAACTTAATGACTACATGATTCCTTAATAACTTTATAATTTGCTTAATGACTGCAGGATTCACTTAATGACTGCATGATTCCTTAATGACTATAATTCACTTAATGACTGCACGATTCTCTTAATGACTGCATGATTTGCTTAATGACTGCATGATTCGCTTAATGACTGCAGGATTCGCTTAATGACTGCAGGATTCGCTTA
>NC_139518.1:1414645-1472537 GCF_947247035.1 Vipera ursinii
GTATCCCCACTGTGGTCTGCTTAGTCTCTTGTAATCCCTTCCTCTGCAATCTCTCCGCTCTGGGGGGGGGTTAGGGAGAAACAGGCTTGGTTGGCTGGGGAATTCTGGGAGTTGAAGCCTGTCCCTCTTCCTTCCTTCCTTCCTTCCTTCCTTCCTTCCTTCCTTCCTTCCTTCCTTCCTTCCTTCCCTCCCTCTCCTTCCTTTTTCTTTCCTTCTTTCCTTCCTTCCCTCCCTCCCTCCTTCTTGTATCTTTTCTTCCTTTCCCTTCATTTTATTCCCATCTCTCTCCCTCCTTCTTCCTCCCTCCCTCCTTCTTCTATCTTTTCTTCCTTTCCCTTCATTTTCATTCCCATCTTCCTCCCTCCTTCTTCCTCCCTCCCTCCCTCCCTCCTTCCCTCCCTTCCTTCCTTCCTTCCTTCCTTTCTTTTTCTTTCTTTCTTTCTTTCTTTCTTTCTTTCTTTCTTTTTCTTTCTTTCTTTCTTTTTCTTCCTTCCTTCCTTCCTTCCTTCCTTCCTTCCTCCTTCCCTCCCTCCCTCCCTTCCCTCCCTCCCTCCTTGTATCTTTTCTTCCTTTCCCTTCATTTTCATTCCCATCTCCCTCCCTCCTTCCTTCTCCTTCCTTCCTTTTTTCTTTCTTTCTTTCTTTTTTTCTTTCTTTTTCTTTCTTCCTTTCTTCCTTCCTCTGTTCAGGCAGGACCATAGCATAACTTGACTGCTGCGTCAGAAACAGATCGCTGGGGGTGCTTAATGCAAGGGCGGCAGGGGCGGGGGCGGGCTTTTGCAAGGGATGTGCAAAGCCTGAAATAAAAATAAAATGAAGCATTAGCCACAACTGTTTCCGACTTAGAAAGAGAATCCAGATTCTGGCAGACACTGAAGGGGGGAGAGGAAGTAGCCTTGGCAGAGGAAGCGTGTGGGGAAGTGCTGAACGGTTGTGGTTTGGGCTTTCTAGGGACACGGGGAGCCGGCCAAGCCAGTGTGTCCCCTGCATCTTAGAGCAGGGTTTTTCAGCTTGGACAACTTGGAGATGGATGGACTTCCCATCTCCCAGAATTCCCCCGCGTGCCTTAAAATCAAAGATCTAGGTTTCTCCCGTCCCCAGAAAGTTGCAGCTCAATTTTTTGGGACTTTTCCTGACTTACAACTGAGAAGGAGAGCCAGCCTGGTGGGATTCAACCAACCCCATAGGCAGGGAATAAGCATCCCTCTGCAAAGGAACTCGGCATGGATTAAGGGGTTACTCTGGAATCCAGCCCACCTAGGAGAAGATAACTAGGGACCTTCTTTCTACCTGGTTCTGTTCACCTACTCCGAACCCCATCACTGGCTCATCTCCTCGGTTGGCTGAGTGTACTGACACTTCTGTGCTCTCTGAAATTGGTGGTTTGCCTGCAGATGTTTCACGACCCAATTGAGTATTGTCATCAGTGTGATGGAGGGTGGGGTTCCTTGGCAGGCAAAACTGCTGTTAAGCTGTTTGTGAACACAGCAGCTCAGTTTCTTGGCTGGAAAACCCTCTGAAAGAGACAAGTCCTTTAAAAAGGTATAATAGGGTTTGAAATGGTACAGGGTTTCCTGCCTGAGCAGGGGGTTGGACTAGATGACCTCCAAGGTCCCTTCCAACTCTGTTATTCTATTCTGTTCTGTTCTGTTCCATTCTGTTCCATTCTGTTCCGTTCCGTTCTAAAATGTTGTGTGTGACCATCTTTTGGCATCTGAGGGTGTTGCCCTTGCCACTCTGAGTAGGGAGCAGCAGCCCAGCTGGTTGCAAGCAATCACCTCTGGATTTTGATGGATATAGCTGATTGTGCAAAATTTCCCACACCGTGTTGTTGTTGGATTTGTGAGGAAAAACCCTGTCTGGATTTGCATCAACACAAGACAGGACTTCCACTGAAAAACTCCTGCCAGAAAACCCTGGCCATGCTTTCCTTCCCTTTTCCCCTAACCTCCCCCCCTGCCCCCACCCCCCCCTGCAAGGTTTGCTAAAACCTTCCTCCAGGACCCTTTGTCCTCCAGATGTGTTGGCTTGGCTGTTTCCCCCAATTCCAGCCAGTTGTAGCTGTGAGTGGGGATGCCAAAACCTGTCCAACTAGTTAAATGGGTGTGGGCGTATCTGTGTAATGGTATGTGCGGATGGCCTTGGGAGGTGGGGAGGAAGAGGTGCTGCCTAGAAAACAGTCAGATACGGGACAGCTTAGCCCTCAGCTGCACAACGGGCAGAGAAAAGAGGATCAGAAGGGACCTTCCTTAGTTTCTTGGGCTGTAGGAGACAGCGGGAGATTCGCACTTTCAACCCTACAAGATTATATTAATGTAGCTTTAGGGAACAAGAGACGCGGTGGCTCAGTGGGTTAGGACGCTGAGCTTGTCGATCAGAAGGTCTGCAGTTTGGCGGGTCGAATCCCGAGTGCCGCGTAGCAGAGTGAGCGCCTGTTACTCGTCCCAGCTTCTGCCAACCTAGCAGTTCGAAAGCACGTAAAAAGGCAAGTAGAAAAATAGGGACCGCTCCGGTGGGAAGGTAACAGCGTTCCGTGCGCCTTTGGCGTCTAGTCATGCCGGCCACATGACCACGGAGACGTCGTCAGACAAGCGCTGGCTCTTCGGCTTTGAAACGGAGATGAGCACCAGCCCCGAGAGTCGGAAATGACTAGCACGCACGTGCGGGGGAACCTTTACCTTTAGGGAACAGTCAGATAAGGGACAGCTTAGCCCAAGCTTGGCAACTTTAAGACTTCAACTCCCAGAATTCCTCAGCCAGCAAAGTTCACGGCTGCAACGGTCATAAGTGGAAAAAACAGCCCTAAGTATTTTTTTTCCAGTGGCGTCGTAACTTTGAACAGTCACTAAATGAACAGTTGCAAGTCAAGCCGTCAAGGTTGTGACTAACGAACCCAACCGAGTATAAGCACCGACGAGACGATCCAATCCCTTTATGCAAAATTTTATGGAGTACACCCATTTCGGCACGACTGAAAGCAAAACCAGCTCTGGTTATCTCCCGCAAGAACCACTATAATTAAAAGATACGACTCTCTCTTACCCAGTTTTAGTGCGTGTCCAACCAAGCGTTAAAAGTTTGTTATGAGAAAGTGTCTCTGTGGGTTGGTAAACATCTGCCAAAACGTCCTTGGTCCCCACAGTTAGATTTCTTGTTGTCTGGAGTCTGCATTGCACTTTTTCCTTCTTTTTTTTTTTTTGCAAGCTAAGAAGCAGTAAGGGTGGCAACATTGTGTGTGCACTTGAGACTTGACACAAAGGCTGCCAGTGCATACGGGCCTGGACATGGTGTTCCAGCCTAGGCTACTGCTGTGGAGTGGCTGGGGGTCCTCCATCCAAGATCTAACCAGGTTTGGCTTTGCTTAGCTTCCAAGGTGCTCAGAAGAGAGTCTTATAAAGGTTTGAAGATCCTCCTTGGAGTTCAGAGGACACCCCCCAAATGGATTCCTTTTCAGATTGAGTTCACTTCAACATGGATGAGTGGTCAATGCCATACATGTGGGCGACTTTAATATGGGTGGACTTCACTTCCCAGAATTCCCCAGCCAGCCACGAGCATCGCCAATAGGAACAGCCATGGCTGACAGTGAATTCTGGCAGTTGAAGTCCATGCATTTTAAAGCAGGCTGGCTGGGGAATTCTGGGAGTTGACGTCCACCCCTCTTAAAGCGTCCTGGCTGGGGAATTCTGGGAGTGGAAGTCCACCCATCTCAAAGCCAGCTGGTTGGGGAATTCTGGGAGTCCACGCATTTTAAAGTACGTTGGCTGGGGAATTCTGGGAGGGGAAGTCCACCCATCTCAAAGTTGAGAAGCACCGTCATAGAAGCCTCCGAACGTAGTTGTGGAGTTTGTGTTCCCCTGGCTGTGTTTGTCGTCCGACTGAACCAGCTCCTCTCCAATTGCACCCCACCACCGAGTCCTCCCCAGCAAATGTTTTGCATTCCTTCCACTTTAGAGCAGGGAGGGATTCCTTGCTGCTGGGTCTTCCTTGGTCACTCACCCGGGAAAGATGGCTTGAGATCAGCAGAGGTTTCCCCCCCCCCAAAAAAATGGGCTGCCTGCCCACCCTGATGGGGTCCACACACAGGCAGTAGGAGGAATCTGAGGTTAACAGAGAAATTCGGCCGCAGGAGGAATCCCAGTTCCGTTTTGACTAAACATTGCAAAAATACGATCAGCTGAAAAGGGAAAGTTGGGTTTTTCTTAACTCGGGGTGGACCGAAGAAGGAAAGGGTTGCTTGGGGGAGTGGGGGGGGGGGCTGTGAAAAGCCAGGGGATTGCTGGCAACAACAATGAACTATTCATATCCTGCTGCAATCTCGGTGTTAAAATGTGGGATCCTTGATAGTTTTTCTTGCTGACTTTTCATTATCAAAGTAGGGAACATCATCAGTGTGAGAAGTGAGTGGGATTTGAGGAGAGGAGGGAGGACTGTGGGGTCCTGGGTGCTCTCTGAGCTGGGTGATCTTCTTGCAGACGTTTCATGACCCAACTAGGGAACATCATCAGTGCTAGAAGGGAGGAGGAGGAGGAGGAGGAAGAGGACTGTGGGGTCCTTGGTGCTCTCTGAGCTGGGTGATCTTGCAGACGTTTCATGACCCAAGGTGGTAACTTTGTAAGTGCTAGAAGGGAGGGGGGTTTGTGGGAGGAGGAGGAGGAGGAGGAGGAGGAGGAGGAGGAGGGCTGTGGGGTCCTTGATGCTCTCTGAGCTGGGTGATTTTCTTGCAGACGTTTCATGACCCAACTTGGTAACTTTGTCAGTGCTAGAAGGGAGGGGGGGTTTGTGGGGAGGAGGAGGAGGAGGACTGTGGGGCCCTTGGTGCTCTCTGAGCTTGGTGGTTTCCTTGCAGATGTTTCATGACCCAAGTAGGGAACATCATCAGGGCTAGAAGGGAGGGGCATTTGTGGAGAGGAGGAGGAGGAGGAAGAGGACTGTGGGGCCCTTGGTGCTCTCTGAGCTTGGTTGTTTTCTTCTAGACATTTTATGACCCAACTAGGTAATGTCATGAGTGCTCGTGGTGCTAAAAATGTCTCCTGCTGGAGGTTTGTCTATGCGGCTGACCTCAAAACGATGCTGTGCGTGTATTTCACAACCTGCATTGTGTCCTTCAAGAATGGAACAGGGCAGGTGACGTCATTGAGTTCAGGGCCCCCTTTTAGAAAATGTAAAGCACGACAGTGAAAAAAACTCATCCCTTCAGCACACTGTTTTCACTCCCCAAGTGTTAATGCAATCCAGATGCACCTTTAAAAAAAAAGGGGGTGGGGGAGGGGAGGCAGAACTGAGACCCAGTTGTCAAAATTGCTGATCTCTTGTTTTTCTGCCTTCTGTCCTGGCCGCTTTTTAACAGAGGCACGATTGATGGAGCGTCTTAACAAACTGCGTGGCTGTCAGGTCTGGTGGTAGCAGAGCCTCAGACGGAAGGTCCACACCGAGAGTGGTGAGGACAGTTGAGAAGATTATGGGAAGCTTATTACAGAATCATTATTCAGGAGACTGTTCACAAGCGCCTTATATGTGCTCAGAGCTCGGAGCATCATTAGACACACACACACACACACACACACACACACACACCACTTCACGGTCTGTTTCTGTGGCTCCCCTCTGGGAGGAGGGTTTGAAGCGTGGCTCGCAGGACTACTAGTGCATGTGATGTTCAGGGGGATGGAAGGCCCGCTTGGCCACCACTGTGTCTCCGTTGAGTAAACCAAGCTGGGACAATTTCCTTGGGAAAAGCCAAGAGAATATGAGTTGGGAATGACTCTGTCATCCCGCGGTAGATGTTGGGAAATCCTGAGTGAAGATTAAACTGACGTCTTTGTTGAGTTATGAGATCATAGACTGCTAGGGCCGGAAGGGACCTTGGAGGTCTTCTAGTCCAACCGTGCTCAAGCAGGAGATCCTGTACCTTTTCAGACAAATGGTTTCCCGATCTCTTCTTGAAAACTTCCAGTCGTGGAGAACCTACAACTTCTGGAGGCAACTTCTGTTCCACGGGTTAATTGTCCTCACTGTCAGGAAATTCCTCCTTAGTTCCAGGTTGCTTCTCTCCTTGATGAGTTTCCATCCGTTGCTTCTTGTCCTGCCTTCGGGGGCTTTGGCGAAGAGCTTGACTGCCTCTTCTTTGGGGTAGCCCCTGAGATACTGGAAGACTGCTATCCTGTCCCCCCTTGGTCCTTCTCTTCATTAAACTAGACATACCCGATTCCAGCAACTGTTCCTCGTATGTTTTAGCCTCCAGTCCCCTGATCATCTTTGTTGCTCTTCACTGTGCTCTTTCTAGAGTCTCAGCATCTTTTTTACATCGTGGTGACCAAAACTGGATGCCGTAGTCCAGGTGTGGCCTCACTGCGGCCTTGTAAAGTGGTATTAACATTTCACGTGATCTTGATTCTATCCCTATGTTGATGCAGCCTAGGATTGTGTTGGCTTTTTTGACAGCTGCAGCACACGGCTGGCTCCTATTTAAGGGATCGTCCACTGGGACTCCAAGATCCCTCTCACCGTTACTACTTTTGAGCAAGGCACTACCTATTCTGTATCTGGGCATTTAGTTTTTCTTGCTTAAGTATAAAACTTTACTTTTCTCACCACTAAACTGCATTTTGTTGGATAGGGCCCAGTACTCAAATCTCTCCTGCTCCCTCTGTATTAAATCAAATCAGCTCTTGGTGACTCACACCTCATAAAGCTGTAAGAAACAGCCTGAAAAAACTTCTTTTTTTTTCTTGCTGAGAGTGGGGATGATTAGTTAATCCCCATTAAATCCAGTTCCAAGATTTGGGATAAAACGAATCAGGAGGAACCTGATAGCGACAGTCCTCAATTTTATCCCAAGATTTGTGATGCTGATATTTTTTGCTGCCGTAAACCGACATTGCTCCCCTTCTGCAGTGGAAGACAAGGACAAATGTCTCGATAATCCCAGGTTGATTGCAAATTGTAGTTCATGTACCGGCAAATATGGCATTCATCCCAGATCTCCCCCACCCCCCAAGCTTGGAACTTACGTGACTTGAGCCTCTCTTTTTTGCAAACATTTCCTTTTCTTGCTGCATGAATCCTGGGCAAGCTCCCACAGTCGATTAATAAGCAACCCCCATTGACTCAAGATCATTGATCGGCTTCAGAATTTGGAAGTGGAAACGGCTCTTCCTCTCGTCCCCCTCCCCTCAACCCTTCCCCATCATTCCTCTCCTGAGCTTATAATTTACGTTTGCACGCCATGTTTTCCTAAGTCGATGTGGAAGAGCTTTCTGAACCAATCAGGTTGCCGGCTGGGATAAAAAACAGCACCTGGAGCTTGCAGAATTCTTTCCACATTTTTGTTACCTAAATGGTGCCATGGGGAGGCCTGGTGGAAATCAGAATTGAAGGGGGAGGGAATGTGCGCAAGGAGGTCCTTTGGGGAAATGGAGCAGGCCAGCAGCAAGCCGGGCTGTTTTTCATCTGTGGGGTCCTTGGTGGTCTCTGAGCTTGGCTGTTTCCTGACCCAATTAGATGACCTCACCAGGGCTGGAAGGGAGGGGAGTGGGGGGGGGAGGAGGAGGACTGTGGGGTCCTTGGTGCTCTCTGAGCTGGGTGGGTTTCTTGTAGATGTTTCATGACCCAACTAGGGAACATCATCATTGCCAAAAGGGAGGGAAGTTTGGAAGGAGGAGGAGGAAGAGGAGGAGGAGGAGGAGGAGGGAAGAAGAAGAAGAAGAAGAAGAAGAAGAAGAAGAAGAAGAAGAAGAAGAAGGAGAAGAAGAAGAAGAAGAAGAAGAAGAAGAAGAAGAAGAAGAAGAAGAAGAAGAAGAAGAAGAAGAAGAAGAGGAAGAGGAAGAAGAAGAAGAAGAAGAAGAAGAAGAAGAAGAAGAAGAAGAAGAAGAAGAAGAAGAAGAAGAAGAAGAAGAAGAAGAAGAAGACTGTGGGGTCCTTGGTGCTCTCTGAGCTGGGTGGGTTTCTTGTAGATGTTTCATGACCCAACTAGGGAACATCATCAGTGCCAGAAGAAGAGAAGTTTGCAGAGAGCAAGAAGAGGAGGAGGAGGGGTGCAAAAAAACAAAGGTTCAATCAATCAATTTCAACTTCTCACAAAGTTGGAATTGATTGATTGAACTTTTTAGTCCCACCCAGTCTGCCGTTACCACCAAAGCCACGCCCACCCAACAGGCCACGTCTACCCAATCGGCTGCGCCCACCCGGCACCCGACGATACATAAGTTGGTTTTGGGTTGCAGTTTGGGCACTCGATCTCTAAAAGGTTCGCCATCACTGGCATAGGGTCTCCTGCTTGAGCAGGGGGTCGGACTAGAAGACCTCTAGGGTCCCGTCCAGCTCTATTCCGATTGCTCGATCTTCCCTGGAAAACCCGGCGTAAGATCAGTAAGATCCCTTTGCAAGATCCCTTCCTGGTGAAGACATTTCCCCCATCAGAAATAGCCATCCTTCCTTGCCTGATTCCGCTTTGAGTGGGGGTGGGCAGCCTCAGCAGTGAGGTTTCAGCCCTGGGGCGTTTGGCCCTGAACAAGCCTGTTTATACGTTTAATTGCTTTGTTAGAGAAGAATCTGAGGCTTTCGGCCAATGCACGAGGTTGACACAGAGCAGATGTCCAGAGACTCTTTTTTTGCTCAGAATTCATTACCGTGTTTGCATTGCTTAATTGAAGGACGTTTTGGGCCAATTCCCCTCCTTCCCTTGACCCCCAGCTTTGCTCCGGGATGGGGGAGCTGAGATGGAAAAAAAACGGTTTGCTTTGAATTTCTCTGGAGAAATTGGGAATTCCTTACGTTGGAGGAGAATCCTGTCCCGCCTGCAGTGTGAGATAGCTGCATCACAAAAAGACCGTTGTATTCCGCAGGGTTGGTCCCTGGAAAATTTGTGTCAGGAAAACTACTTGAAAGAAGCCAGACGTCCAGACCTCCTTGGAACAAAATTGCAATGGATTCTATTTTGGAAGGGGGAATTGCGTTGGCCTAAACCAGGGGTAGGGACGCGGTGGCTCAGTGGGTTAGGATGCTGAGCTTGTCGATCAGAAGGTCGGCAGTTTGGTGGGTCGAATCCTGAGTGCCGCGTAACAGAGTGAGCGCCTGTTACCCATCCCAGCTTCTGCCAACCTAGCAGTTCGAAAGCACATAAAAATGCAAGTGGAAAAATAGGGACCGCTCCAGTGGGAAGGTAACAGCGTTCCGTGCGCCTTTGGCGTCTAGTCATGCCGGCCACATGACCACGGAGACGTCCTCGGACAAGCGCCGGCTCTTCGGCTTTGAAACGGAGATGAGCACCGGCCCCTAGAGTCGGAAACGACTAGCACACATGTGCGGGGGAACCTTTACCTTTTAAACCAGGGGTAGGCAACCTTGGTTGGCTCTTTTATGACTCGTGGACTTCAACTTTCAGAATTCCTCATCCAGCCATGCCTGGGTTGTGTTTTTTTTTCCCCTCCTACTAAAGCGGAGAGATTGCAGAGGAAGGGATTACAAGAGAGTAAACTAATGCTTGCTGGAGAATTCCGGGAGTTGAAGTCCACGAGTCATAAAAGAGCCAAGGTTGCCTACCTCTGGCCTAAATCAAGGCTGGTGAGTTCAGTCCTTCCTATACTGACATTGCATTCAATCAGATGGTTGCAATAAAGGTATTTATGAACTGGCAAATCCTCCAAGAATAGGGGTAGTCCTTGACTTATGACTGCAATTCAGCACAACATTTCCATTGGTAAAGCAAGCCAGTTGATAAAACAGAGCTTTGTGCCGTTTCGCGACTTTTCTTGCCCTGGTTAAGTGAACGGCTGCAATGTGTTGTTAAGTGAGTTTTGCCCCATTTATAGGACATTTCTTGCCACAGTCATTAAATCAGGGGGTCTTCAAACTTGGCCCTTTGATGACTTGTGGACTTCAACTCCCAGAATTCCTCAGCCAGCCACGCCTGGGTTGTTGTTGTTTTTTTCCTCCTACTAAAGTGGAGAGATTGCAGAGGAAGGGATTGAAAGAGAGTAAACTAATGCTTGCTGGAGCAGTCTGGGAGTTGAAGTCCACAAGTCATCAAAGGGCCAAGTTTGGAGACCCCTGGGTTAAATGAATCACAACAATCATGAGTGAGTCACACGGTTGTAAAATGGATCTGGCTTCCCCATTGGCTTTGCTTGCCAGAAGGTCGCAAAAGCGGTTCATGTGAATCTGAAACACGGAAACCGTCCTGAGTACATGCCAGTTGCCAAGCATTTTAATTTGGATCATGTGACCACGGGGATGCTGAGTCACTTTTTTAAAAAAATCCCATTTATACCCCGCCCTTCTCTGAAAACTCAGGGCGGCTTACAATCTAAGAAGCACAAACCAATGTGCTTAGCAATAGCCTTCATTCTATGTATATGCCTGCTTATTAGGGCTTTCGGGGGCCCCCAAGCGGCATTATTACAAAGTCAGCTTAATTGCCCCCAACAGTCTGGGTCCTCATTTTACCTACCTGGGAAGGATGGAAGGCTGAGTCAACCTTGAGCCTGGTGGGACTCGAACCTGCACTAATTGCAGGCGGCTGGTGTTACTTAAGGAGGTGCCGTTGTAAATCTGAACAGTCACTAAATGGATTGAGGACTTGTATCCACTAAATATGAAGAAGGAGGTAATACCCGTAAGAAATTTATCTCTATTCTTCTCAGAATAGAATAGAGCTGGAAGGGACCTCGGAGGTCTTCTAGTCTAGCCCCCTGCTCAAGCAGGAGGACCTATACCATCTCAGACAAGGGACTGTCCAGTCTCTTCTTAAAAACCTCCAGGGATGCAGCACCCACGATTTCTGGTGGCAAGCTCTTCCACTGGTTGATTGTCCTCCCTGTCAGGAAGTTTCTCCTTAATTCCAGGTTGCTTCTCTCTTTGATCAGTTTCCATCTATTTTTTTCTTGTCCTGCCCTCTGGTGCTTTGGAGAATAATTTGACCCCCTCTTCTTTGTAGCAGCCCCTCAAATACTGGAATAACTGCTATCATGTCTCCCCTATTTCTTCTTTTCTTTAGATTAGCCCAACCCAAGTCCCGCAGCCGTTCTTCGTATGTTTTGGTCTCCAGACCTTGGATCATCTTAGTTGCTCTTCTCTGAATTTCTTCCAAACTCTCAACGTCTTTTTTGTGATATGGGGACCAAAATGGGCTGCAGTATTCCAGCTGTGCTCTCACTGGGGTTTTATAAAGCGGTAATAATTACTTCGTGTGATCTTGATTCTATGCCTTTGTTTATACAACCCAGGATTGTATTAGCTTTTTTTTTTTGGTTGCTACTGCACACTGCTGGCTCCCGGTCGAGTGATCCTCCACCATGTACAACAAACTTGGTGATGTTAAGAACAGCGGAAATAAATCCAAGATTTGCTAACACATAAATGAGAATTTTTTTAAAAAAAAATTCTGATGACTGGGACAGCCTGGAAATTAATTTAGTGTAGAACAAAAAAAAAATGGGGGAAAAAATAATTTGCTTTCCTTATCTTCCCCACTTCTTAAGATGAATTAATTAATGGTGAAAAAGTGCATGGATCCATTGAATGAAAAAACCAAAGGATGGGGAAAATGTAGTAAAAAAATGCTTTAACCCAGTGTTCCTCAACCAGGGCAGCTTGAAGATGCATGGACTTCGACTTCCACATCTGGGCTGGGCAATTCTGGGAGTGGATGTCCACTCATCTTCAATCTGCCCTGGCTGAGGAACACCGCTTTAACCGCTGCTGTTCGGCCAATCTGTTATTACTCAAATAAAATGCAGTAAAACACAGGGATTTGCTTCCCAGGTGTGCAGGTTGAGGATGAATGAAACCCACAACTTTTAAAAGCTATTTGTTTGCAAGACTTCCTATCCATTCCTGCAACTCTAGTCATCTTGGGGATTTTTCTGGCTTATCCTTCCAGCGTTGTGAGAGCCTTCAACGGTGTCAGGGGGATAACTGGGAACACTAAAATATTTTTTTTTTAAAAAAAAAAGTGGTTTCAGAGTTTTATGTGTTCCGTAAGAGGCTCACACCTCATCAATCTTCGGAGGAATTTGGGAAGTGCTGTTTCTGTTTCTGTCAAGCTGCCTCTTGACTGTGTGTGTATGTCAAGACAAGTCCAGAAATTTGTTCGACAGGAAGGTTGGGAGAGAATCCAGGCATGTCAACAGCCTCCCTCTCTCCTTTGACCTTTCCGGTCACTGCCATCCCACTGCAGCTATAAGACACTTCTGCTTCCTTTAAATTCCACCCCCCCTCTTCTTTCTCTGTCTTTCTTTTATCTCATAGTGCCATGCAGATTCTGGACTATGCACCAAGTGGGATCTTCCATCTGTAGTAGTCCTATTTCCTAATTATCTATCTATCTATCTATCTATCTATCTATCTATCTATCTATCTATCTATCTATTATATTTGCATTTCTATCATCTATTTATAACTATATCAGTATATTATCTATCTATCTATCTATCTATCATCTATCTATCTATCTATCTATCTATCTATCTATCTATCTATCTATCTATCAGTATATTATATATCTGTATCATCTATTTATATCTATCTATCTATCAGTATATTATATATCTGTATCATCTATTTATATCTATCTATCTATCTATCTATCTATCTATTATATATCTGTATTTCTATATATTTATCAGTATATTATCTCTATCTATCTATCTATCTATCTATCATATATCTGTATTTCTATCATCTGTTTATTATATATCTGTATTTCTATCATTTATATCTATATCTATATATTATCTGTCTGTCTGTCTCTGTCTGTCTATCTATCTATCTATCTATCTATTATATATCTGTATTTCTATCATCTATTTATATTTATATTTATATTTATATTTATCAGTATATTATCTATCTATCTATCTATCTATCTATTATATATCTGTATTTCTATCATCTGTTTATCTATTATATATCTGTATTTCTATCATTTATATCTATATCTATATATTATCTGTCTGTCTGTCTGTCTGTCTGTCTATCTATCTCTATCTATCTATCTATCTATCTATCTATCTATCTATCTATCTATCTATCTCTATCCATCTGTGTCTGTCTATGTCTTTCTCTATTATCTATCTGTCTGTCTGTCTGTCTATCTATCTATCTATCTATCTATCTATCTCTATCCATCTGTGTCTATGTCTTTCTCTATTATCTGTCTGTCTGTCTGTCTGTCTGTCTGTCTGTCTGTCTATCTATCTATCTATCTATCTATCTATCTATCTATCTATCTATCCATCCATCATGAATCTAGCATAAAAAACTAGCTATGGTGAGGAAATGGGCTTATGAAAATCCATGCCAATGTGTCCCACGTTTTGGGCAAACTTTAAAAGCTCTCCACTGAGTTTAGAAAAAAAAGGTTGGGGAGAACGAAAAGCGGAAATAGGATCAAACTCAACATATTTACACATCTTTGATTAAAAAAAAAACCTACCAAGCAGAGCAATGTTTCTCAAGCTTGGCTGAAAAGCACTGGCTGGGGAATTCTGGGAGTTGAAGACCCAGGCAAGACCAGCCTAGAACGCAGCCCCTGAATTGGGGGGGGCACGTGGGGGGCGCAAAGAAAAAACAGAAAAGAAGATTTTCTTTTCCTACAAACTTCCAAAGGCGGATGGACAGAGCCCCTTCTATTGGCACCAGACTACAAGCCCCATGGTTCCCAGCCCGTGCTGCCCTTCGGGGTCCCACCCAGCCTTGCCAGTCCAGCCTGGAGAAAGAGCTGGACTGGCCCAAACCGGTCCAACCGATCGGAGGAAGGCAAGGCAAGAAGGCTCCGGGCAGGAGCAGATCCCGGAGACGGAGTGTGGAGCCCAGGCAGAAAATGCCTCTTCCTTGGAGGGACCGACGGAAGCCAGGCTGGACCGCAGGGGGGGCGGGGGGGGGGGGCTGTGTGTGTGTGTGTGTGTGTGTGTGTGTGTGTGTGTGTAGGAGGACTGTGGCTATTTTTGGAAGCATCAGCTCATTCAGGACCCCAAGTCTCCTCCTCCTCCTCCTCTGCCTCTGCCTCTTGCCAGCTGGCAAGATTTAGGGATGATGTGATTTGAAATTCCCCTTTGACCTCTTTGCAGAATGGAAACTCGAACCCAGGGGAGGGGGAAGAGGGAAGGGGGAAGGGTAGACCCTCTCCTCTCTCTTCTCTTTTTCCTTCCTTCCTTCCTTCCTTCCTTCCTTCCTTCCTTCCTTCCTTCCTTCCTTCCTTCCTTTCCTCTTCTTCTCTCTTCTTCTCTCTTCTCTTTTTCCTTCCTTCCTTCCCTCTTCTTCTCTCTTTTTTCTTCTCTCTTTCCTTCCTTCCTTCTCTTGTTTTTCCTTCCTTCCTTTTGTATCTTCTTCTCTCTCCTCTTTTCCTTTTTTTCCTTCCTCCCTTCTTTCTCTCTTCTTGTCTCTTCTCTTCTCTTTTTCCTTCCTTCCTTCTCTCTTTTCTCTTGTTTTTTTCCTTCCTTCCTCCCTTCCTTCTCTCTCTTCTTTTCTCTTCTCTTTTTCCTTTTTTCCCTTCTCTTTTCTTCTCTCATCTTTTTCCTTCCTTCCTTCCCTTCTCTTTTCTTCTCTCCTCTTTTTCCTTCCTTCCTTCTCTCTTCTTGTTCCTTCCTTCCTTCCTTCCTTCCTTCCTTCCTTTCTTTCTTTCTTTCTTTCTTTCTTTCTTTCTTTCTTTCTTTCTTTCTTTCTTTCTTTCTTTCTCTCTCTCTCTCTCTCTCTCTCTCTTTTCTTTCTTCTTCCTTTAGCTCATCATTTCATAACCGTGGCAGCCTGACGGAAGCGCGGACTGTAAGATCCTTTCCACCTGGGGACCCCTGAGACTAAAGCTGTGGGCTTTCAGAGACAGACCCGCTGGCCACGCAACCAGGGGTCCAAAAAGTTGGAGAAACTCCCTGCGGATCCAACGTGGGAATTTCCACCTCCAGGTGTGGGGCCGGGAGCAGCGTTGGGGCTTCCCCCCAGGCCCTGAGATTTCCCTCTCCCCGTGGAGGGGAGGCCAAGAGGACAGGAGGACCCCTCCCTCTCTCCCTCCCCCCAGTTTTTCCCTAATGGAAGCCTTCCTTCTTCCCAGATCCAGCATTACCACTTGGGCAGCTGGGGACATGAGTCACGGCTGGCTCCCTTGCCGCCCACCCATTGCGGCTCCCTAGAGGGGGCGGAACAGGGGAGCCTTTCAAGGATGCACAATGCTCCGACACAGACCGGGCACGGGGGCCGTGTAGGCCGAGGGCTCCCTCCGCCCTGGGCAAAGAGGAGGAACTGGAAGTCTCCCAAAACTGGCACGGGGCATTGCGGGGGGTGGGGGGGTCCAGAGTGTGGAGAGAGGCAAAAGCCCGCTCAGCGTATCCAGGCACTCAGTGAAGCAGTGGGCATTGTGGTGCATTACGTAGAAGCGCAGGGGGTGGAAGGGACCTTGGAGGTCTTCTAGTCCAACCCCTCAAGGCGACTGAGGTTAGAACAATTAACCAGCGGAACAACCTGCCTCCAGAAATTGTGTAGGCTCCAAAACTGGAAGTTTTTTAAGAAGAGATTGGACAACCACTTGTCTAAAATGGGATAGGGTTTCCTGCCTGAGCAGGGGGCTGGACTAGATGACCTCCAGGGTCCCTTCCAACTTTATTCTATTCTATTCTATACTATTCTATTCTATTCTTTGTAATTCTGTTATTTTTCTATCCTCTCCTCTCCTTTTCTATATTTTTGTTGTTCTGTTCTGTTCTGTTCTACTCCACTCCACTCCACTCCACTCCACTCCACTCCAATCCAATCCATTCCATTCCATTCCATTCCATTCCATTCCATTCCATTCCATTCCATTCCATTCCATTCTATTCTATTCTATTCTATTCTATTCTATTCTATTCTATTCTATTCTATTCTATTCTATTCTATTCTGTTCTGTTCTATTCTTTGTAATTCTATTATTTTTCTATCCTATCCTATCCTATCCTATTCTATATTTCTGTTGTTCTGTTCTGTTCTACTCCACTCCACTCCACTCCATTCCATTCCATTCCATTCCATTCCATTCTATTCTATTCTATCCTATCCTATCCTATTCTATATTTCTGTTGTTCTGTTCTATTCTATTCTATTCTATTCTATTCTATTCTATTCTATTCTATTCTATTCTATTCTATTCTATTCTATTCTATTCTATTCTATTCTATTCTATTCTATTCTTTGTAATTCTATTATTTTTCTATCCTATCCTATCCTATTCTATATTTCTGTTGTTCTGTTCTATTCTATTCTATTCTATTCTATTCTATTCTATTCTATTCTATTCTATTCTATTCTATTCTATTCTTTGTAATTCTATTATTTTTCTATCCTATCCTATCCTATTCTATATTTCTGTTGTTCTGTTCTATTCTATTCTATTCTATTCTATTCTATTCTATTCTATTCTATTCTATTCTATTCTATTCTATTCTATTCTATTCTATTCTATTCTTTGTAATTCTATTATTTTTCTATCCTATCCTATCCTATTCTATATTTCTGTTGTTCTGTTCTATTCTATTCTATTCTATTCTATTCTATTCTATTCTATTCTATTCTATTCTATTCTATTCTATTCTATTCTTTGTAATTCTATTATTTTTCTATCCTATCCTATCCTATTCTATATTTCTGTTGTTCTGTTCTATTCTATTCTATTCTATTCTATTCTATTCTATTCTATTCTATTCTATTCTATTCTATTCTATTCTATTCTATTCCAAAGCTGGCGTGGGGCATTTGGGCGTCCAGCGTGTGGAGAGGAGGGCTGGAGAGAATCAAAAAGCTTAGTCCTGCTTGGGACATGTATCCATCAACTCAGTGGGACACTGGGCATTGTGGTGCAGTCTATTCCAACCTCTTGAGCCATTGTACCCTCTGGCTGAGCCAGGAGGGTCTCCAAAGGCCGTGGATTTACAGCCGTGAGCTGACCAGCTCCAGGATGTCTATGGAGGTTCTCCGTCATCCTGGTCAGGGTTGTCCCAAAGGTGCTTTATTTCAGGAGGCAATTGGACTTCCCTTTGTTTTTCCTTTGAAGACGTTTCGCTTCTCCTCTAAGAAGCTTCTTCAGCTCTGACTGGAAGGTGGGGAATGGGAGGATTTATACTCTTTGCAGAAGGCTGGTCATTGGCCTCCTTGTAGAGAGTCGTTGAGGCCGCTTGGAGGTTGACCTGTGTCCTCAGATGGGAGCCTTACTGGCTGCAGGACATTTTCTCAGCCCCCACGGCCTGCGAGGCCGTCTCCAACCGTGAAGGGACCCAGGGCAGAAAAACATTCGGCACCCACACCCATTTGCCCCGCTCAGGTGACCCCAGAGAACACAGGTAAAACCTCCAGGTGGCCTCAAGGACCCTCTAAAAGAAGGCCAACAACCACGCAAGCCCCAGGTTCAAGCCTCAGGGGCTTGAATTCAGATTCACGCCCTGAGTAAGGGGTTGGACTGGATGACCACAAGGTGCACCCCGTGTTAAGATCCTAGGTGAGTGGCTGTTAAAGATAATTTGGGGATTAAAACTCCGGGTAGAGCCTCAGATGTTCCATCCAGGCGACCGACAAGCTTCTTTGTTCCCCTTCTTGAGCCTGCCAGGCATTATTGAGAACACGGTGATTAACGGAATAGGGTTTCCTGCCTGAGCAGGGGGTTGGACTAGATGACCTCCAAGGTCCCTTCCAAATTATTTAATATTAGTGCTGTTGTTGTTGTTATCTTTCTTTATCTTTATCTTTATTAGACTTATATACCGCCCTTCTCCCGTAGGACTCAGGGCGGTTCACAAGGTTGTTAAAATAACAATACAACAATTACAAAAATTAAGAACAGTTAATATGATTACATTTAGACCTTGAATAAATATAAAACCCCAATTAAAATCCAATTAAAACCCCAATTAATACTCTCAGTCCAGTTATATAATTAATGTCTTTTTTTTCTTCTCCTGATCCCCAAAAGAACAGCATGACACTATACCTTTAGGATTGGTGTGTGTATGTGTTCAATTACTGGCTCAATTCTCTCTCTCTCTCTCTCTCTCTCTCTCTCTCTCTCTCTCTCTCTCACACACACACACACACACACACACACACACACAAGCAGAGAGAGAGAGAGAGAGAGACAGACAGACAGACAGATACACACACACACACAAACTTCTTTATTTCCCTGGGAAAGGATTAATGGCTTTTTGTTCTCAGAAACCAGAGTGGGGCATGGTTCGTATTAATCTCTGCAAAGAGCACAACATGTTGTTCAAATGCTCAGCAGCGGCTGCAGAATTAAGTCACGGATTAATTAAAGTGACCGCAAAAGGCTTGGTCAGCGACTCGTCCTTCGCCTGGGGTCACGGGAGGACTCAGGAGGCAGCCATTCCTGCACCATAAGCGTGGGAAACGGGGACCTTGCAGATTTTAAGTTCAGTTAATAACAGTAAAAGCCAAGTGGAACCAGTGGAACTCCTTGCCTCCAGAAGGGGTGAATGCTCCAACACCGGAGGCTTTTAAGAAGAGACTGGGCAGCCGTTTGTCTGAAATGGTCTAGGGTTTCCTGCCTGAGCAAGGGGTTGGACTAGATGACCTCCAAGATCCCTTCCAACTTTTATTATTATTGTTGTTGTAGTTGTTATTATTTGCAAGTCGACTTACCACCAGTGACAGTTCAGAATTACAACAGCAGTGAAAAAAAGTGATTTATGACCGTTTTTCACAGTTAACGGCCGTTGCAGCACCTCTGTGGCCACATGATTAAAATTCGGATGCTTGGCAGCTGACTCGTACTTATGACGGTTGCAGCGTCCCCCAGGGGGCTCACGTGATCCCCTTTTGCGACCTCCTGACAAGCAAAGTCAACAGGGAAGCCGGATTCGCTGAAGGAGCATGTTCCTAACTTATCAAACGTAGTGATTTGCTTAACAGCGGTGACATGGAAGGTCATAAAACGCGACAAAACTCACTTACTAACTGTCTCTGCTTAGCAACAGAAATTTGGGGCTCGATCGTGGTTGTAAATCAAGGACTATCGGTATTCCTTGTTCACCATCCAGGAACTGAATTCTGCAATAATGGAATTTCTGCACCGCATTCAAGGGCACCTCCAGGGATAGCCAAGGTAGCAGTCAAGCACGAGGGCATGAAGATCCTCTGGCAAATGTTCTCCAGCCAGCCTTTGCAAAGTTTCTGAAATTAGAATTCAAATTAGGCTAGTGTTCCTCAATCTTGGCAACTTGAAGATGGATGGAGTTCAGCTCCCAGAATTCCCCGTGCTGGTTGGGGACTTCTGGAAGTCCACCATCTTGTAATCGGTAAGGTTGGCTGGCTGAGGATGTCTGGGAGTGGAAGTCCACTGTCTTGTAGTTGGTAAGATTGGCTGGCTGGGGACTTCTGGGACTGGAGGTCCACCATCTTGTAGTCGGTAAGATTGGCTGGCTGAGGAATTCTGGGAGTCGAAGTCAACCATCTTGTAGTCGGTAAGATTGGCTGGCTGAGGAATTCTGGGAGTCGAAGTCAACCATCTTGTAGTCGGTAAGATTGGCTGGGGTCACATGACTGCCATTTGCGATCTTCCCAGCTTACTCCCAAAAGCAAAGCCAGATTTACTTAATGACGGCCTGATTCATTTAACAACTGCAGTGATTCCCTTAACCAATGCAAAAAAGGTAAAACTTGGTGTCTTGCTTAGCAATGAAAATTCTGGTCGAGGATTAACTGTATGGTGATTGTGGTACAGAATAAATGTGCAGAAAATCAAATCTCAGAAGCCAATCTGAAAGGTTGGCTGCATTCACACGACATGATTAACCTGGGTACCGAATTAACCCATTTTCTAGCTTGCAACAATACCTGAAAACATAAACTAACACCTCCCCCCCTCAAAAAAAAAAATAAAGGCCTGGTTTGCACACTAAAACCAAATTGAGTAATAGTAGCAACTGTGAGAGGGATCTCGGAGTCCTAGTGGACGATCCCTTAAATAGGAGCCAGCCGTGTGCTGCAGCTGCCAAAAAAGCCAACACAATCCTAGGCTGCATTAACAGAGGGAGAGAATCAAGATCAAGTGAAGCACTAATACCACTTTACAAGGCCTTGGTAAGGCCACACCTGGAATACTGCATCCAGTTTTCGTCACCACGGTGTAAAAAAGATGTTGATACTCTAGAAAGAGTCCAGAGAAGCGCAACAAAGATGATTGGGGGACTGGAGGTTGAAACATATAGGGAACGGTTGCTGGAATTGGGTATGTCTAGTTTAATGAAGAGAAGGACCAGGGGGGGACAGGATAGCAGCCTTCCAGTATCTCAGGGGCTGCCCCAAAGAAGAGGCAGTCAAGCTATTTTCCAAAGCGCCTGAAGGCAGGACAAGAAGCAATGGATGGAAACTAATCAAGGAGAGAAGCAACCTGGAACTAAGGAGAAACTTCCTGACAGTTAGAACAATTAACCAGTGGAACAACCTGCCTCCAGAAGCTGTGAATGCTCCAACACTGGAAATTTTTAAGAAGAGACTGGCCAGCGATTTGTCTGAAATGGTATAGGGTTTCCTGCCTGAGCAGGGGGTTGGACTAGATGATCTCCAAGGTCCCTTCCAACAACTACTCCTACTACTACTACTTCTTCTTCTCCTCCTCCTTCTTCTTCTCCTCCTCCTTATTATTATTATTATTATTATTATTATTATTATTATTATTATTATTATTTATTATTATTATTATTATTATTATTATTATTATTATTTATTATTATTATTATTATTATTATTATTATTATTATTATTATTATTATTATTATTATTTATTAATTATTATTATTATTATTATTATTATTATTATTATTATTATTATTATTATTACTGTTATTATTCTTATTCTTATTATTAAATAACCACGCAAACGTGGGAATAAAGCCCCTTAGGTTTGATCTCAAGAGGGTTGGTGAGGCTAGTATCCTAAAGGGAGACCCTGAAAAATGAGGATTTTATGGAGGATCCAAATTTTGCAAAAGAAACCAGCATTTCTTGAAGTTGGAGCCCGTCCTTGTCTGGCACATGAAAAGCCTCTCGACATATTGAGAAAAACAAGTCTATCTCAAGTCTCGTTCCTGGCATTCGGTTGGCGTTTTGCAGGGACTTTCCTAGAATGCAGCTCTACCTCTTTGCCTGGGAATGTCTGGGGATTTGCAGGCCAGGTCTGCAGAACAGAATAACAGAGTTGGAAGTGACCTAAGAGGTCTTCTAGTCCAACCCCCTGCTCAAGCAACAAACCCACCTAGACCATTCTGGACCAAAGGTTATCCAATCTCCTCTTAAAAACCTCCAGTGTCGGAGCATTCACAACTTTTGGAGGCTTCACTGATTAATTGTCCTCACCCTTAGGAAATTCCTCCTTAATTCCAGACTGCTTCTCTCCTGGATTAGCTTCCATCCGTGGCTTCTCGTCCTGCCCTCTGGTGCTTTGGAGAATAGCTTGACTGCCTCTTCTTTGGGGGCAGCCCCTCAAATATTGGAAGACCGCTATCGTGTCACCCTCTAGTTCTTTTCCTAAAGAAGGGGAAAAAAAGACTACAGGGAAATGTAGGTTATCCAGGGCATCCTTCAGAATCTGGACTGGTTCACCAGGACCAATTAAACGGTAGCATTCTCCTTGGGGAAATTATTTTTTTTAAAAAAAAATCTTTTCTGAAAATAGCTTTTTTTCCTAGACTGTTTCTAATTTTCTTTTTCCCCTGATCCGGAAGCCCAGAAATTACTGCAGCTTATTATTCCCCTCTATAACATGAGGAAAAGTCTGGAGATTCTGCAGCGTTTTAATCAGCAACATGAAACAAGGGAGCCCTGTGCCGTGGACCCAAGTCGTCGGCAGAAAACAGGAAACAAAAGTTGTTTTGTGTAATTGTTTCCCCATGGCTGCCTGGCTAATGAAAGAAAGCTGGGTCTGGCTTGGCCTAGAGATACGGTCCCCGCATCACGGGCATTTTATTCTTCCTCATCACCACAACCGTTGCTGATCAAGACATTTGTTAAGTTTTGTCCCATTTTACCACCTGTCTTGCCACAGCTGTTAAGTCGGGGGGGGGGTCTTCAAACTTGGCCCTTTTATCACTTGACTTCAACTCCCAGAATTCCTCTGCCAGGCACGCTGGCTGAGGAATTCTGGGAGTTGAAGTCCGCAAGTCATGAAGGGGCCGTAGTTCCCCCACGCTGGCTGAGGAATTCTGGGAGTTGAAGTCCGCAAGTCATGAAGGGGCCATACTTCTCCCACGCTGGCTCAGGAATTCTGGGAGTTGAAGTCTGTGAGTCATGAGGGGGGCATAGTTCCCCCATGCTGGCTGAGGACTTCTGGGAGTTGAGGTCCGCAAGTCATGAAGGGGCCATAGTTCCCCCGCGCTGGCTGAGGAATTCTGGGAGTTGAAGTCCGCAAGTCATAATAGGGCCAAGTTTGAAGACCCCTGTGTGAAGTGAATCACTGCAGTTTGGATAAGTTAGTAATCCAGTTGTTAAGCTTTCCCTCTTTGGCTTTACTCATCCGAAGGTTGCAAAAGGGGATCACGTGACCCTGAGACATTGCAACTGACATAAGTACATGCCAGTTGCCAAGTGTCTGGACTTTGATCACGTGACCATGGGGATGCTGCAACGGTTGTAAGTGTGAAAACAGGTTATAAATCACTTTTCCGGTGCCATTGTAACTTTGAATGGTCACTAAGTGGATGGATGGGAAAATGAGGATTGACTGTATTTGGCATCTCTCTTACATCCCAGAACATACAGGTGAGGACATCATCATCATCACAAAATAATAATAATAATAATAATAATAATAATAATAATAATAATAATAATAATAACAACAGTGAGAAAATAACAACAACAACAACAATAAAGTTGGAAGGGACCTTGGAGGTCATCTAATCCAACCCCCTGCTCAGGCAGAACCCTATACCATTTCAGGCAAATGGCTGTCCAGCCTCTTCTTAAAAACTTCCAGTGTTGGAGCATTCACCGCTTCTGGAGGCAGGTGGTTCCACTGGTTAATTGTTCTAACTGCCAGGAAGTTTCTCCTTAGTTCCAGGTTGCTTCTCTCCTCGATCAGTTTCCATCCATTGCTTCTTCTCCTGCCTTCGGGCGCTTTGGAGAATAGCTTGACTGCCTCTTCTTTGGGGCAGCCCCTGAGATACTGGAAGGCTGCTATCATGTCCCCCCTCGTCCTTCTCTTCGTTAAACTGGACATCCCCAATTCCAGCAACCGTTCCCAATATGTTTTAGCCTCCAGTCCCCTGATCATCTTTGTTGCTTTTATTGGAGATAGAATAGAATAGAGCTGGAAGGGACCTTGAGGGTCTTCTAGCCCAGCCCCCCGCTCAAGCAGGAGGACCTACACCATCTCAGACAAGCGACTGTCCAGCCTCTTCTTAAAAACCTCCAGGGATGCAGCACCCACAATTTCTGGTGGCAAGCTGTTCCACTGGTTAATTATCCTCACTGCCAGGACGTTTCTCCTTAATTCTAGGTTGATGTGTAGTTCTAAACGTTACCCATAACGCTGTGTAGTATTTGCACATTTTTTATATTCTATGCAGCCACCCCACCTTACAAAAGCATGCATACCTTATGCGCCCGTTGAAACTAATATTTCATATCTATGCATCTCGTGTTACGAAAGTAAATTAACCTTTGTCATTTTGCTCTCCAGTAGAGTGGGGAAGGAAAGGAAGTATACAAAATAATCTTTGCAGTCCAAACATCCAAACAATCCCTCAGGCTAGAAAAGCTTTCCAAAATATAACACCAGACCTACGTTCTATATACAACTGGTCCTCAACTTACAACGGTTCAATGATCGTTCCAAGTTACAGCGGCATTGAAAAAAGTGACTTACGGCCGTTTTTCACACTTACGGCCGTTGCAGCATTCCTCAGGGTCATGGGATCAAAATTCAGAGGTTTGGTAACTGTCTCACATTTATGACGGCCGCAGTGTCCCGTGATCCCCTTTTGTGACCTTCTGATAAGCAGACTCAATGGGGGAAGCCATGTCCACTCAACAACCATGTAGCTATCTGAACAACTGCAGTGATTCGCTTAACAGCGGTTCTCAAATGGGGCAAAAGCCATTGAACAACTGACTTGCTTAGCCACGGAAAGTTGGATCTCACTTGCAGTCGTACGTTGAGGACTTGCTGTACGTACACCCCACAGCACAGCTACACATGTTTTTTTGCATTTTGCTTGAGTCTAGGCTTGTAACACACACAGCTTTAGAGGGGGCCTAAGCCGTAAAGCAGTGTTCTGTACCAGCCTGCTACCGGCCCTGCAGAAAAGGCAACCCCTTTACAAACGGCAATAGGCTGGAATTACGTCTGCCAAATTTATTACTACAAAAACAAACAAGGCACGAACCAAGATACAGGAGCTTTGAAACACTATCTGAGCGGTTGCTTTCAGCAAACCAGCCCTCCCCACACATTCCCCTTATATAGAGTTCAGGGCGTGGCTTCTCTCTGCCTCCTTCCGAGAAGCCCCACAGCCTTCCTCTGTTTACTCCTACTTGACTGCCTCCTGCGTCGGGCGTCCTTGAACAGGGCCAGCTGTGGGTCATCTTCATCCACACTGTCAGGCTCACAAAGCTGGGTCTCCATGGTGACCAAGTGGGAGGGGCCTGGCTGAGGGCTCTCATCAGCAAGATCTTCAACCCCCTCAGCAAGGTCTTCAACACGCCCCTCCTCCTCTGAGTCGTCCGACCCAACAGGCTGACCCTGAATCACAACAAGCAGGGGTCTTCAAACTTGGCCCTTTGATGACTTGTGGACTTCAACTCCCAGAATTCCTCAGCCAGCCATGCCTGGGTTGTTGTTGTTTTTCCTCCTACTAAAGCAGAGAGATTGCAGAGGAAGGGATTACAAGAGACTAAACTAATGCTTGCTGGAGAATTCTGATGTAATGACGGACATTGTTATGACCAGTGTGAGGAGCACAATGTTTGGGTTGAGTGTGATCATGTAGCAAGACAGAAGCGTAGAAGGAATGTGTGCTTGAATGGGGCAACCTTCAAGTCTCCGTTCTCAGGGGCTTCGTCAAATCTGCTATGGGGACGTGGGTGGACACGTTCCCTTTACATTAAGCCACCACTCTTCTTTCAAGAGAGCAACAGTGGAACTGTGGGGAAATAACTTGAGCTTAACTTCATATTTGCGTCATCTATTATGTATGCATAAGTGTGACTCCTCCTTTCCTGAAATGTATCAATATGAGTGCATCACTTCGTCCCCTCCCCTTCCTCCTCCCCTTCCTCCTCCTCCTCCTCCTCCTCCTCCTCTCCCTTCTAGCACTGATGATGTTACCTAGTTTGGTCATGAACCGTCTGCAAGAAAACCACCAAGCTCAGAGAGCACCAAGGACCGCCCCCCCAGTCCTCCTCCTCCTCCTCCTCCTCCTCCTCCTCCTCCTCCTCCTCCCACACCCAGCCCTTTCTAGCACTGATGATGTTACCTCGTAGGATCATGAAACATCTGCAAGAAAACCACCAAGCTCAGAGAGCACCAAGGACCCCACAGTCCTCTTCCTCCTCCTCCTCCTCCTCCTCCTCCTCCTTTCTAGCACTGATGATGTTATCTAGTTTGGTCATGAAACGTCTGCAAGAAAACCACCCAGCTCAGAGGGTACCCAGTTCCCCAACATTCAACCCTGGGCTACAGTGACTGTTTACAGCAGAGAGCCCTGATTATAGGTTTTGGAGTCTTGCATTTAATACCACGCTGGGGGGTGGGGGGAGGGTGGTGTTGATTGAACGGGGAGGAGAAAGAATGGATGAGTTTGTGTCTTCACCTTGGCAGCAGAACTGAAAAGGCCACCAAAGGATCTCTAATCTCCCCAGATGTTGAGTCGAACCTTCTCAGCAAACATTGATTTTATTTTTTTTACACTCCAAGCCTTTCTCCTCTCCGTGTCCCTAAACACATGGAGCGATGAATAATGGAGGGTTTGAGAATTGTCCTAATGTCACCGTCTCCTGCTGGCACAGGACCATCTGTGGTAGCTAAACCAAAACTTGGGATGAGCAGGGAATGGGATGAGTCAGACCACTTTGGAAGCAGGAACTCTTCCTGTCCTTCAGACTTGGGGCCAGGGAGAAGGTCCAAGGACGGGCTAAGACCTGATGGATTAACCAGATCCCCGAAAGTTTTCATTTCTATATTTCCTTCCTCAGTGTGGGTTTAACATTTCAGATCTGTTTCCTCTGAAAGAAAAACCAACGAGGTGGTGCAATGGCATAAGAGGACACGTAGGTTGCGCTGGGTCAGGATGAGAACTCAAGATATGCAGACTCCTCCTTGTCTTCAAGGATGGACTTCCACGCCCAGAATTCCTCAGCCAGCCTGCTTTAAGATGGGTGGATTTTGATTCCCAGAATTCCCCAGCCAGCCTGCTTTAAGACACATGGACTTCCACTCCCAGGATTCCCCAGCCAGCCTGCTTTAAGAAACCTGGACTTCAATTCCCAGAATTCAGTTCCTCCCATGCTGTTGGCTGGGGCATTCTGAAAGTTTTTTAATTTATTTTTTATTTTATTTTAATCCCATTTATATCCTGCCCTTCTCCGAAGACTCAGGGCGGCTTACAATCTAAGAAGCACAAATCAATGTGCTTAGCAATAGCCTTCATTCTATATATATGCCTGCTTATTAGGGCTTTCACGCACACACACCCCAAGCGGCATTATTACAAAGTCAGCTTATTACCCCAACAATCTGGGTCCTCTGTTGAAGTCCATCCGTCTTAAAGTGACTGAGATTGAAAAACCTCTGATTTACAACAGTGTTCCCCTATGTCCCAGAGGAGCACCCTAACCCTACCCGCAAATTCTGAGTTTCAAAGGCTGCTTCACCCCGAACCTGGCACAATTTGGCCCCTCACCTCCTCAGCACCATTATCTGGGGTGCTGAGGCTTCACCCCTAGGCCGCAGGATCAACAGGGGTGGGTGGGGTGAGAGATTGGGGGAAGCACCCCGAACGGGTCTTGCCTCTTGCAATGTGTTGTGAATGGGTTTGGTCCCCCCTCTTCTCCGCTTCCTTGTAGGGTCAACCAAGCGTCTCCCCGAAATTAGCTCCCCAATTCCTCTGGGCTCCTTCACCGGGGTTGCCAGTCTGATTCCCTTTACCCAGAAGGAGGGGGGAGGAGGAGGAGGAGGAGGAGGAGGAGGAGGAGGAGGGGGATGGGCCAGAATAGATATCTCCTTTCCTTCAGCAGCATCCATCTTTGCTGCCGAGGCTTGGCAGGGCAACCGTGAAGATGGCCTGGAGGCTTCCAGCTGCAGACTTGTCCCCTTCACGGGCACGGCCTCCTTCCCCCAAGTTGTGCCAAGGAGGCAGGTCCCGGCAAGGACTGCCAGGGGAGGAAGCCCTGCCCCATGCCAAGCCGTGCCCCACCTTGTGCATTCCAGGACACGCAGGAGGCCGTGTTCTTCTCCTCCTCCTTCTTCCTTCTCCTTCTCCTCTTTCTTCCTTCCCCTCCTCCTCCTCCCTCTCCTCCCTCTCCTCCTCCTCCTCCTCCACCACCACACAACCAGCGTTTCTCCTTCTCCTCCTCCTCTGTTTCTCTACCACCCTCACCAGCGCGTCTTCTCTTCCTTCTTCACTAACATTGCTACCTCCGCCTCCTCGTTCTCCCTCTCCTCTTTCTTCAGCCCCACCATCCCTACTTCTCCTCTTCCACCACCACCATCATTTCTCCTTACTCTTCTTATCCTCCTCCTCCACCACCACCACTACTACTTCTTCTCTTCCTCCTCCTTCCCCACTATAGCTTCCTTCACCCTTCCTCTCCTCCTCCTCCACTACCACATGACCAGCGTTTCTCCTCCTCCTCTGTTTCTCTACCACCCTCACCAGCGCGTCTCCTCTTCCTCCTTCACTACCATTGCTACCTCCGCCTCCTCTTCTTCCTCTCCTCTTTCTCCTCCATCGCCACAATCCCTCCTCCATTGCTACCTTCACCTCCTCCCTCTCCTCTTTCTTCAGCCCCACCATCCCTACTTCTCCTCTTCCACCACCATCATTTCTCCTTACTCTTCTTATCCTCCTCCTCCTCCACCACCACCACTACTACTACTTCTCTTCCTCCTCCTTCCCCACTATAGCTTCCTTCACCCTTCCTCTCCTCCTCCTCCACTACCACATGACCAGCATTTCTCCTTCTCCTCTGTTTCTCTACCACCCTCACCAGCGCGTCTTCTCCTCCTCCTTCACTACCATTGCTACCTCTGCCTCCTCCCTCTCCTCTTTCTTCATCGCCACCATCCCTCCTTCTCTTCTACCTCCTCCCCCATCACCACGACCACCATCCCCATTGCTACCTCCACCTCCTTTCTTCTCCCTCTCCTTTTTCTTCAGCCCCACCATCCCTACTTCTCCTCTTCCACCACCACCATTTCTCCTTACTCTACTTATCCTCCTCCTCCTCCTCCACCACCACCACCACCGCTACTACTTCTTCTCTTCCTCCTCCTTCAGCACCGTTGCTACCTTCACACACACACACCCTCTTCTCCTCCTCCTCCTCTTCTTGAAGTCCATCCATCTTGCGAAAGAGTTCTACATGAATGCATGGAATGGATCCAAAGACGGGTCTGATTAATTTAGCAGATAAAACATTTGGCTTCCACGCAGCCCAATTGCTGAGCCTCTGGGGAGCCTTGAAATCCTTATATAATGTTTTGCCGTCTCTGCTTCACGGGAAGTCGCTGGGACAGCTTCTTTGCGGGGGCTCTTGGAAGTCCTTCAAAGATGTGGACCCATGAAAACAGGCGCTGGATAAATCTTGGGATGGTCGGGGAGAAACATTTTGAGTAAATATGTTTTCCTATTTAACAGAGTGACAGAGTTGGGAGGGACCTTGGAGGTCTTCTAGTCCAGGCAGGAAACTCTCTGCCCTTTCAGACAAAGGATTGTTCAATCTCTTTTCGAAAACCTCCAGGGTTGGAGCAGTCACAACTCCTGCAGGCTTCACTGATCATCATCACCATCATAATAAAGTTGGAAGGGACTTTGGAGGTCATCTAGTCCAACCTCCTGCTCAAGCAGGAAAGCCTAGACCATTTCAGACAAATGGTTGTTCAATCTCTTCTTAACCCCCCCCCCTATGTTGGAGCACCCCCAACTTCTGGTGGCAAGTTGTTCCACTGGTTAATTGCTCTCACTGTCAGGAAGTTTCCCCTCAGTTCCAGGTTGCTTCTCTCCTTGACTAGTTTCCATCCGTTTCTTCTTGTCCTGCCTTCGGGCGCTTTGGAGAAGAGCTTGACTCCCTCTTCTTTGGGGCAGCCCCTGAGATGTTGGAAGGCTGCTATCCTGTCCCCCCTGGTCCTTCGCTTCATTAAACCGGACATCCCCAATTCCTGCAACCGTTCCTTGTATGTTTTAGCCTCCAGTCCCCTGATCCTCTTTGCTGCTCTTCTCTGCACTCGCCTCTGTCCCTTTTTACGCCAGCCTCCCCCAACCTGGCTAAAAAGCCCAGCACGTATGAAGGATGGACGCGGAGAGCCGAACAAGCTGGTTTAGTCCACACCCAATCCTCTCTGACCGTCTGTCGCCCAGCTCAGGGCTGTCCCGAAGGTGCTTTTTCCAAAGACAACTGGACTTTCTTGGTTTTCTTTGAAGACGTTTCGCTTCTTGAAAAAGCACCTTTGGGACAATCTTCCCTGACAAGATTCCCCTTGCACAATTCTGTGAACATCCGTCTTGCCGTGTTGGTTTACTCAATGGGGACCACCTGCTGCCGGCGTCAACTTCCCTCCGCCCTGTGCGTTCCCACAGAGAGGGCCTCCTCAGGGTGCCACCGGTCAGAGAATGTCGGTTGGTGGCCCCCAGGGGGAGGGCCTTCTCTGTGGGCGCCCCGGAGCTATGGAACCAGTTACCGGTTGAGCTCCGGACGGCACCCGATCTTCGCTCCTTTCGCCACGATCTGAAAACATACTTGTTCGAGCAAGCCGGCCTGGCCTGAGGGGGATTGGTGGGGTTTTTATTGGGGATTTTTATATTATTGTCGATCAGAAGGTCGGCAGTTTGGCGGGTCGAATCCCAAGTGCCGCGTAACAGAGTGAGCGCTTGTTACGCATCCCAGCTTCTGCCAACCTAGCAGTTCGAAAGCACGTAAAAATGCAAGTAGAAAAATAGGGACCACTCCGGTGGGAAGGTAACAGCGCTCCGTGCGCCTTTGGTGTCTAGTCATGCCGGCCACGTGACCACAGAGACATCCTCGGACAAGTGCTGGCTCTTCGGCTTTGAAGTGGAGATGAGCACCGGCCCCTAGAGTCGGAAACGACTAGCACGCATGTGCGGGGAAACCTTTACCTTTACCTTATCGTTTTAGCTCAGGCTCCTATTTAATTCTTTCTTAATTTTTGTACTCTGTATTTTTATATGTGCCCTGTTCACCGCCCTGAGTCCTTCGGGAGAAGGGCGGTATACAAATATAATAAAATAAATAAATAAATAAATAAATAAATAAATAAATAAATAAATAAATAAATAAATAAATAAATAAACAAACTAATGATGTGCTTGCGGCAAAAGACTGGATCCTCTTCCCTTGCTTGAGAGCCCCAAATAGCCTCTCCGCTTTGTAGGTCTCTGTCCTCTCCATCCTGAACCCTTTTGTGGCATTTTGGGCTGTTTTATGATGATTTTTTTTAAAAAAATGATTATGGGTATGTAAGTAACCGCCCCCCCCCCACCTTTCTTTCCTTCCTCTCTCCCAGCTGAACGAGTTGGACAAGGCGGCCGATGCTGCCCACACCTTCTTTGCGGCCAACCCAGAACACAGGGAGGTCCAGCCAGAGCTGGACAATTACAGGACCGTGTCCAGGAAGACGGCCGCGGTGGACCGAGAGGCTCAGCCACACCTGGTAAAGGCGGGGTGTCTGTGTGAAGGAGGGAGGGAGGAAATGTAGGAAGGAAGGGAGGAGAGAGGGAAGGAAGGAAGGAAGGAAAAGGGAGGAGGGAAGGAGGGAGGGAAGGAAGAAAGGAAAGGAGGAAGGGAGGAAGGAAAGGGAGGGAGGGAGGAAATGTAGGAAGGAAGGGAGGAGAGAGGGAAGGAAGGAAGGAAGGAAAAGGGAGGAGGGAAGGAGGGAGGGAAGGAAGAAAGGAAAGGAGGAAGGGAGGAAGGAAAGGGAGGGAGGGAGGAAATGTAGGAAGGGAGGGAGGAGAGAGGGAAGGAAGGAAGGAAGGAAAAGGGAGGAGGGAAGGAGGGAGGGAAGGAAGAAAGGAAAGGAGGAAGGGAGGGAGGGAGGAAAAAAGGGAGGACAGAAGGAAGGAGGGAGGGAGGAAGAAAGGGAGGAGGAAGAAAAGGGAGGACGGAAGGAAGGAGGGAGGGAGGAAGAAAGGGAGGAGGAAGAAAAGGGAGGGAGGGAGGAAGGAAGGAAGGAAGGAAGGAAGGAAAGAGGGTGGGATGGAGGAAGGAAAAAGGGAGGACAGAAGGAAGGAGGAAGGAAGGAAGGAAGGAAGGAAGGAAGGAAGGAAGGAAGGAAGGAAGGAAAGAGGGTGGGATGGAGGAAGGAAAAAGGGAGGACAGAAGGAAGGAGGGAGGGAGGAAGGAAGGAAGGAAGGAAGGAAGGAAGGAAGGAAGGAAGGAAAGAGGGTGGGATGGAGGAAGGAAAAAGGGAGGACAGAAGGAAGGAGGGAGGAAGGAAGGAAGGAAGGAAGGAAGGAAGGAAGGAAGGAAGGAAGGAAGGAAGGAAGCTGTAGTCAGAGAGGGAAGAATGATCCTCGCACAGCATCCCCATGGTTATACGATCGAAACTCAGGCACTTGGCAACCAGAATCTCTTTACAATAGTTGCAACATCCTGGGAGGGCCACATGATCCCCATTTGTGACTTCCCCGGCCGGGTTTTTTGGCTGTATTAGCATTTTTGTCTGCTGCTCGTAGTCAAGCAATCGTCCACGAGGACTCCAAGGCCCATCTCACAGTTACTGTTTTTGAGCCAAGTCTCGCCCAGTCTCTACTTACGCCTTTGGCTTTTCCTGTCTAAATGTAAAACTTTGCTTTTCTCCACACTGAAACTCATTTTGTTGGATAGGACCCATGGTTCAAGTGGGACAAGATCTTTTTGGATCCTGAGTTGGTCTTCTGGGGTGTTGGCTACTCCTGCCAGTTTGGTGTCATCTGCAAATTTGACGAGTTCCCCTTTTACTCCCTCCTCTAAGTCATGGATGAAGATGTTGAAGAGTTTACTGGGCCTAAGACGGAACCTTGTGGTGCCCCACTGCTTACTTCTCTCCATGTGGACGTAGCACCATTAAGGGCTACTCATTGAGTACGGTTTGTCTCCCAGTTACAAATCCATCTGGTGGTGCTGCTGTCTATCCCACATTTTTTCTAGCCTACCAAGGAGCAAGTGGTGGTCTACTTTGTCGAATGCCTCGCTGAAGTCTAAATATTTCGCTGGTCTACTAACGGGTCACTTTGTCAAAGAATAAAATTCTGGTTCCCAACTGTGGTGGTAAATCAAGGACTACCTGTACAACGATGGTGTTCCTTCCCACAATTTGCATAGAGTCCTAAGGTTCCCGGGTTGGAAGGGCTCCTTGAGGTCATCAAGCCCACCCACTACTCAGTGAAGGTTACTCAGGCAGATGTTTCCTCCTCAAGCTTGACTTCAAATGTCTTCTTCTCTCTTCCAGGAGAACTATCTGTCTGGAATCCAGCATTATGACCGAGAGGAATATGATTTGGCCATTGATTTCCTAGAACAGGCCCTGGAGGACTACGAGGTTGCGGACACCGAATGTCGGATCTTGTGTGAAGGTCCGCAGAAATTTGAGGAATACGAATACCTGGATTATAAGGCCACTTTCTACGAGGCCATTGCAGGTAAGCCCCACAGCTCTGCTCCAAGATGGGTCTGGAGGCTAAAACATACGAAGAACGGTTGCTGGAATTGGGTATGTCTAGTTTAACGAAGAGAAGGACCAGGGGGGACAGGATAGCAGAGTTCCAATCTCTCAGGGGCTGCCCCAAAGAAGAGGGAGTCAAGCTCTTCTCCAAAGCGCCTGAAGGCAGAAGCAATGGATGGAAACTAACCAAGGAGAGAAGCAACCTGGAATTAAGGAATTTCCTGACAGTGAGAACAATCCACCAGTGGAACTCCTTGCCTCCAGATGTTGTGGGTTCTCCAACACTGGAGGTTTTTAAGAAGAGACTGGACAGCCATTTGTCTGAAATGGTATAGGGTTTCCTGCCTGAGCAGGGGGTTGGACTAGATGACCTCCAAGGTCCCTTCCAGCTCTATTATTTTATGTTCTAGTGAAAAGGAGGACTAGGGGGTGGTGTGATATCACTCTTCCAATATCTAAGGGGCTGCCACAAAGAAAAAAAAAGGGAGGGTTTCCACTTATTCTCCAAAGCATCTCAAGGCCAAATAAGAAGCAATGGATGATAAACAACCAAAGAGAGATCCCACCTAGAACTAAGGAGGAATTCCTTGACAGTGAGAACAACTAACCAGTGGATCAGAAGTTGCCTTCAGACGTTGTGGGTGCTCCATCACTGGAGGCTTTTAAGAAGAAACTGGACAGCAGTCTGTCTGGAATTGTATAGGGCAAGGGTCTTCAAACGTGGCCCTTTGATGACGTGTGGACGTCAACTCCCAGAATTCCTCAGCCAGCCATGCCTGGGTTGTTGTTGTTTTTTTCCTCCTACTAAAGCGGAGAGATTGCAGAGGAAGGGATTACAAGAGAGTAGACTAATGCTTGCTTGGAGAATTCCGGGAGTTGAAGTCCACAAGTCATCAAAGGGCCAAGTTTGAAGACCCCTGCTATAGGGCCTCCTGCTTGAGCAGGGGCTGGACTAGAAGACCTCCAAGGTCCCTTCCAAATCTGTTGTTCTGTTATTCTCTGGTCCACCTGGATACACCTTAACCGGTGTGGGAGGTTTACCCAATGCAATACAGGTAGTTCTTGACTTACAACGGTTCGTTTAGTGACCGTGGGAAGTCACAACGGCCCTGGGAAAAAATGTGACTCACGGCTGTTTTTCACACTTACGACCGTCGCAGCGTCCCCCGCGGTCACGTGATCAAAACTCGTACTTATGACGGTCGGGCTGCCCCAGAGGGTCATGTGATCCCCTTCTGCGACCTTCCAGCAAGCGGAGTCCACGGGGAAGAGCCAGATTCACTTCACAACCATGGGACTTGCTTAATGACTGCAGTGTCTCACTTAACAACCATGTCAAGGAAAGATGTGTAAAACGGGGCAAAACCTACTTAGCTGCTCTCTCACTTAGCGACAGAAATGTTGGGCTCAGTTGTGGTCGAAAAGCAAAGATGTTTCTCAACCTTGTGCCGCTGGCCTCTATTCATGATGATCGTAGCCTCTCTGGGGTGTGTGTGTGTGTGTGTGTGTGTGTGTGTGTTTGTGTCACGTGATCGCCATATGCGAACTTCCCTGCCAGCTTCCGATGAGCAATGTCAAAAGCAGTTTTCACACCCCGTGATTCGTGATTCGGTGAACAATTGCAGCGATTCACTTAATCACTGTGATAGACAAGGGTGTGTACTTGGGTGTGATTCATTGAACAATCCTTTCGCTTACAAGGGGAGATTCTAGCCCCAGTTTGTTCATAAATCAAGGGTGATCTGACTCATCTGCTTTCTGACTCCCACGTGGGCAGGCCAGCATGTCTTACTGCTTGCACCAGCAAGCAGGGCCCTGGGGACTGGATGTTCCCAGTGCCTGGCCTTGCGTCATTCGACACAATAGAATGTGCTGACACAGGGCACTCAGTTACACAACAGCCCCTGAGCCTCTATGACGATGGCGGCAGCAGCAGCCTCCTTCCAAAAGCTGCGCGCAAGAACTCGCAGGATCCCTAAATTATTGTTCCGATTTGGTTCTATGTTGTCCCGTAGAAGGAGGTCTCACAGCTGTAAGGCCACAGCTGGAACCCTGCACCCAGTTTTGGTCACCACGATATAAAAAAGATGTTGAGGCTCTGGAAAGAGGGCAGAGAAGAGCAACAAAGAGGATCAGGGGGCTGGAGGCTAAAGCATACGAAAAACCATTGCAGGATTTGGGGATGTCCAGTTTAATGAAGAGAAGGACCCAGGGGTGACATGACAGCAGTCTTCCAGTATCTCAGGGGCTGCCCCAAAGAAGAGGGAGTCAAGCTATTCTCCAAAGCGCCCGAAGGCAGGACGAAAAGCAACGGATGGAAATTAATCAAAGAAAGAAGCAACCTGGAATTAAGGAGAAACTTCCTGACAGTGAGAACAATTAACCAGCGGAACTCCTTGCCTCCAGAAGCTGTGGATGCTCCAACACTGGAAGTTTTTAAGAATAGACTCGACAGCCATTTGATCAGGATGGTATAAGGTCTTCTGTCTTGAGTAGGGGGTTGGACTAGAAGACCTCCGAGGTCCCTTCCAACTCTGCTATTCTGTCATTCTGTTGGGGGGGTGGTCATATGAAAAACTCTGTTGTGTCAAGTGAAATGAATTGGTGTTTTTTCTGCTGCAAAACTTGTGTTTTCTCCTTTCCTGTTTGCTTACAGAGCACTGCATGCAAGTCCTGCTGTGTCAGCATGAGTGTGTGCGGAAACTCGCCACCAGGCCTGGGCGACTCTCACCCATCGACAATTTCCTGCCCTTGCATTACGACTTCTTGCAGTTTGCCTACTACAGAGGTAGGTCTAGCTCTTTCGGACTCCACGGCTGCACAGAGATCAGTGTTGTGTTGTCACTCAAAAGCTAAACCATGCACAGGTCTACAAACACAAGAACAGTCCTTCTGGGTCAGGCCAAGCCCACTGTAGGCCAATATTGTGTTTCTCCTAGTGGACAACCAAGAAGCAGGTGACCCCCAACCTGGAGGTAATATGGAGTCTCCAGGACCAGGAGACCTCAAAAGACCTTTCATCCATCAATTTACCCAGTTGTCTTAAAAGCCAGACCGTTTAGTGTCCTAATGCATCTTGTGAAGATGTTATATTCCTTGACTAGTGGGATTGGAGGCAGGTGACCCCCAACCTGGAGGTAATATGGAGCCTCCAGGACCAGGAGACCTCAAAAGACCTTTCATCCATCAATTTACCCAGTTGCCTTAAAAGCCAGACCGTTTAGTGTCCCAATGCAACTTGTGAAGATGTGTCATATGCTACCCTAAGTCATTTGGTGCTCCTGTCCCAAAGCAGCACCCACTTCACTGAGGTTACTTCAGAGTAGACCAGGATCAACGTTCTTATGTTGTGAGGCCCACTAAAAAAGAGGTAGGCCTTCAATCACACAGCTGGACTTGACCTTTTTTTTAAAAAAAACCATTCGTTTTCTACCCATTTGGCTAAAAACCACCCACAAAATGCCCGTTTAAGGGAAACCTTGAAACTGTGTAGAAGAGAAACATCTGAACAGTTCACGAAGAGAGAGAGAGCAGGTGTTGTGTTAGCAAAACCACGTCTCTCAAGTGTTCGGTTGGGGGTTTCTTTAGGTGAGGTTCAGGATTCAGGAACAGCTAATTTTACTGCCCGGAGTCCTCAATGTGCAGCCACCCATTTAGTGACTGTTCAAAGTCACAACAGCACTAGAAAGGGACTTACGACCAGTTCCCAGCTGTTGCAGCATCCCTGTGGGTCACATGATCAAAATCCACACGTTTGGCAACTGGCATTCACTTAAGATGGCTGCCATCTGCCGAGGTCACGTGATCCCCTTTTGCGACCTTCCGGCAAGCAGAGTCCATGGGGAAAACCGGATTCGCTTAACAACCTTCTGGTTCATTTATCAACTGCAGGGATTGCCTTCATTGTAGCTAAAAAAGGTTTGCAAAAACTTGGTCCACCCTTACCTAGCCTCCATCTTGCTTAGTCACAGAAACTCCTGCATCCAATTGCAGACGTAAGTCAAGGACGGCCTGTGTCAGGTTCAGGGAGAATAGTGAAGGTCCTGGGTTCAAGATCCTTCACCCAGGGCCAGAGTTAGGCAGTCTCACCTACCCGTCCTACACAGCTGTCTTTTCGGCTTCTCTGCCAGAAACAGCTGGTTTTCCAAAACAGCCGTTCGGCTTTGCAATTCTAGCCCTCGCAGAAGGAGCTGGGGGTTGGGGTTTTTTTGGCAAGGGGAAATATCTAGGGGCTGCACTCCACAACATCTCCACAACATCACACTCAAGGTTGTGTGAATAGAATAGAATAGAATTACAGGATAGAAATACAGAATAGAATGGAAGGGAAGGGAAGGGAAATACAGAATAGAATAGAACAGAAAGAATAGAATAGAATAGAATAGAATAGAATAGAATAGAATAGAATAGAATAGAATAGAATAGAATAGAATAGAATAGAATAGAATAGAATAGAATAGAATAGAATAGAATTGAATTACAGGATAGAAATACAGAATAGAATAGAACAGAACAGAACAGAATAGAATAGAAATACAGAATAGAACAGAAAAGAAAATAGAATAGAATAGAATACAAATATAGACTAGAACAAAATATAGACTAGAACAGAACAAAATATAGACTAGAACAGAACAGAATATAGAATAGAATAGAAATACAGAATAGAACAGAACAGAATATAGAATAGAATAGAATAGAATAGAATAGAATAGAATAGAATAGAATAGAATAGAATAGAATAGAATAGAATAGAATAGAATAGAATAGAACAGAACAGAACATAGAACAGAACAGAACAGAACAGAATAGAATAGGAGCTGAAAGGGACCTTGGAGGTCTTCTAGTCCAACCCTCTGCTCAGGCAGGAAACCCTATACCATTTCAGGCAAATGGCTGTCCAGTCTCTTCTTAAAAACTTCCAGGGTTGGAGCATTCACCGCTTCTGGAGGCAAGGAGTTCCACTGGTGAATTGTCCTCACTGCTGGAAGTTTCTCCTTAATTCCAGGTTGCTTCTCTCCTTGGTCAGTTTCCATCCGTTGCTTCTTGTCCTTCTGACAAACAAAGCCAATGTGGTGGCCAGATTCACTTAACGGCCGTGTTATTCACTTAACTGCAGAGATTGACTTACCTTCCTGTTTACTGCCCTATAATCCCTTAATTCTGGGTACAGTCAGGGCGACATAATCACTCTGGCAAGAAAGGTTGCAAAATGGGGCAAAGCTCACTCAACAACTACCTCGCTTAGCAACAGAAATGTTCGACTCGATTTTGGTCGTAAGTTGAGGATTACCTGCATAGGACATAAATGCAAGTGGCAGTGAGTGGCTGGGAGGGAACCGGCACAGTTCAAGGGTGTAATTGAGCATGCTGGGAAACGTATGCAGTGGAAGGTGATCCTCAACTTACAGCAATTCATTTAGCGACCATTCAAGCTGAAAAAAGTGATTTAGGGCCATTTGTCATGCTGAGCGACCGTCGCGGCATCTTCGTAGTCAGGTGATCAAAATTTGACCGCTTGGCAGCTGGCATGTACTTACTTGAACAACGGTGGCCAGAAAGGTGGTAAAACGGGGCGAAACTCACTTTAAAAATGTCTCACTTAACAACGGAAATGTTGGGCCCTGTTGTGGTCGTAAGTCGAGGACAACCTGTACTTAATAGGGTAGGGTGATTGCAACCACTCGGTGCTTTTGGCTGCCGTGTCTGTCCGATCTAGATTGTGCTCAGCCGAACCTGTGGCCATTTCTCACTTGCTTCCGTTCTAACTTGACTGGCCAGCATGTAGCCAGACTGAAAAGAAACCCTGAATTGTGGTTATCCCTCCTCCTTGCAGAGGGGGATTATGTCCAAGCCCTGGAGTGCACCAGGACGTATCTCCTCTTCCATCCAGACGACGAAGATGTCCTGGAGAACGAGGAGTATTACAGGAGCCTCCTAGAAGGATCTGTTGACCTGGAGGCCATCAAACCCAGAGAGGTAAGAGGCCTAGATGTAACTTGGATGGCCCTCGGCCTCGGTGAGGAGCAAGCCACCTTCTGCAGGGTCCAGATCGAGGCAGTGCTAGTAGAAGAGAGGGTCTGTAGATCGGGGTTCAACCCTGGGGTCCTTGGTGCTCTCTGAGCTGGGTGGTTTTCCTGCAGACGTTTCGTGGTCCAACTAGATAACATCATCAGTGCTAGAAGGGTGGGGGGCTTGTGGAGAGGAGGAGGAGGAGGAGGAGGAGGAGGAGGAGGAGGAGGAGGAGGAGGAGGAGGAGGAGGAGGAGGTTCTTGATGCTCTGAGCTGGGTGGTTTTCTTGCAAATGTTTCATGACCCAACTAGGGTACATCATCAGTGCTAGAAGGGTGGAGGAGGAGGAGGAGGAGGAGGAGGAGGAGGAGGAGGAGGAGGAGGAGGAGGAAGAAAATGGCTGTGGATTCCTTAGTGCTCTTTCAGACATTTGTCTTGCAGACATTTTATGACTGGGTAACATAATCAGTGGGGAAGGGAAAGATTTATACTCCTTGCAGACTGCTGGTCTTCTAGAGTCCTTGAGGCCACCTGGAGGTTTATCTGTGTCCTCAGGGTCACCTGAGCGGTGCCAATGGGTGGTCTGTCTATCTCTATCCTACCACACAGTCCTTTCTGCAGTCCCAAGAAGGCTCCACACCCATTTGCATGGATGGTGAAGAACGGAAGGATTTATATTTGTATTCGCAAAGGACCGGCTGTCTGCAAGGAGTATAAATCCTTCCCTTCCCCACCATCCAGTCAGAACCTGAAGAAGCTTCTGGAATGAGAAGCAAAAGGTCTTCAAAGGAGAAAAAAAAAGCAAGAAAGTCTAGTTGCCTCCTGCAATGACGGAGGATGTGCGTAGACATTGTCAACTTCACATTTGTACAGGGACTCCTTGACTTACTCCCACAGCTGAGTCTTCTCTCTCTCTGTCTCTCTCTCCCCTCTCTGTCTGTCTCTCTGTCTGTCTCTGTGTGTGTGTGTGTGTGTGTGTGTCTCCTTTATTTTTATTTTTTAGGAAGCTGTGATGTTCCTGCGGAGGCATCAGCTGGAAGCGGATTTGCTAGAGGCTGCAGCCGGCATCCTGGGTTTCTTGTACACGGAACCGGTGAGAACGCGCTACTGGGGTCAGAGAGGGCAGGTGGAGCCGAGGATCGTGGCTTAGGGCTGGCCAAATGCAGTCCTGCTTTGGGGACCATCTCAGGGTGGTGGAGACAATCTAAATCTAGGCTTAGCAAAGACGTGTGGACGTCAACAAGTCCGGCGAACTTAGGATCTGCAGAGGTGCCATTCGCAAAACCTGGTCAGCTCAGCCAGGACGGGGTTGGCGGCCTTCTGGCTTCATGACCAGAGGCCGTGTCTTCCGAGGTTGTACAGGCCGGGGCTTTGCACGAACATGGCGCGTGGTTTAAGCACGGCGGGTTGTGTGTCTGTAGCAACTGCGCGTTTTTTTAAGGTGAATTCGGGGTTTAGTGAGAATTCAGTGCATGAATTTTGCAACGGGCTCTTTAGAGACAGTCACAAGGAGAGGTTTCTGGGACAGGTGTTTGGAGGGGATGTGCAGATCCTCCCTCCCTCTCTTCCTTCCTTCCTTCCTTCTTTCCTTCCTTCCTTCTGCCATCCCTCCCTCCCTTCCTCTCTTCGGTCTTCCCTCCAATTCTCTTTCTTTCCTTCCTTCCATCCTTCCTTCCTGCTTCTCTCCTTTCCTCCCATTCCTCCATTTCTCCTTCTTTCCTTCCTTTCTTCCTCTTTCCCTTCTTCCCTCTCCTCCAATTCTTTTTTCCTTCCTTCCTCCCTTCCTCCCTCCCTTGACTTTAGCTTCCTTCTTCCTCTCCAAACCACTCCCTTCCCCCCTTTCTTCTTGCCCTCTTCCTTCCTTCCCCTACAAATCCCCCTTTCTTTCTCTTTCTTTCTTTCTTTCTTTCTTTCTTTCTTTCTTTCTTTCTTTCTTTCTTCTTTCTTTCTTTCTTTCTTTCTTACTTTTTCTTTCTTTCTTTCTTTCCTCCTTTCTTTCTTTCTTTCTTTCTTTCTTTCTTTCTCTTTCTCTTTCCTTCCTTCCTTCCTTCCTTCCTTCCCTCCCTCCTTCCTTCCTTCCTTCCTTCCTTCCTCCCTTCCTCCCTCCCTTGACTTTAGCTTCCTTCTTCCTCTCCAAACCACTCCCTCCCCCCCTTTCTTCTTGCCCTCTTCCTTCCTTCCCCTACAAATCCCCCTTTCTTTTTCTTTCTTTCTTTCTTTCTTTCTTTCTTTCTTTCTTTCTTTCTTTCTTTCTTTCTTTCTTTCTTTCTTTCTTCTTTCTTTCTTTCTTTCTTTCTTACTTTTTCTTTCTTTCTTTCTTTCCTCCTTTCTTTCTTTCTTTCTTTCTTTCTTTCTTTCTTTCTTTCTTTCTCTTTCTCTTTCCTTCCTTCCTTCCTTCCTTCCTTCCCTCCTTCCTTCCTTCCTTCCTTCCTTCCTTCCTTCCTTCCTTCCTTCCTTCCTTCCTTCCTTCCTTCCTTCCTTCCTTCCTTCCATCTCACCCATCATAACCAACCAGCCTTCCTTGTTTCAGAACTACTGGAGCCTCCCTGGGTCTCGTCAGGACAGCCAAAGGTAAGAAGGCAAAGCTGATGTCAGGCTGAAAAACGATCCTTCGGGGGTCTCACGTTGTGTGTGTGTGTGCGCGTGCGTGCGTGTGTGTGGAAATCTCAATGCAGTTTGTGAATATTTGAAAGGGATTTACATTGGCATTGGGCGCATCTGCAGAAAAGAGAAGATGGAGGTGGCGACCCCACCATGGGAGCCCCTCCCCCTTTTTAGATGGGTGCAAAAGGGGGGGGCATCAACCTTGACCACAGATGCCCTTAATTCGTGGGACAAAAGCGACCCCGAAAACGCCTTGGCGGTCTTTCTCCCCCCCTTCCTTTCATCTCATGGAAAGAAAAATGTTCCTTACAGACCCACCCTGGGCTGGGCAAGGGCGCCCCCCTCCCTGAGGACCACCACCCCCTTTGATGTGCCCCCAAAGCTTTTCAGACCCTTCTTGGAGCAATGACTGGCTGTTTCGAAGCCTCCAAAAGGGGCGTCCTTCTCTCTCCCAGCGACGGTCAGATCTGGCCAGTGTTTGGAGGGCTGGCAGCTGGATAGGGGAAAATGCCACTTAAAGAGCCCCCCCCCAATGTCTATGGAGACTCTCCGTCCTCCAGGTTGTCAGGGCTGTCCCCAAGTTGCCTTTTTTTCCAGGAGGCAACTGGACTGTCTTGTTTTTTCTTGGAAGACGTTTCGCTTCCCATCCCAGGAGCTTCTTCGTTTCTACCTGGAGGGTGGGGAATGGGAGGATTTATACTCCTTGCTGACAGCTGGTCATTTGCATCCTTTTAGAGCAGGGGTCTTCAAACTCGGCCCTTTTATGACTCATGGACTTCAACTCCCAGAATTCCTCAGCCAGGCACACTGGCTGAGGAATTCTGGGAGTTGAAGTCCATGAGTCATAAAAGGGCCGAGTTTGAAGACCCCTATTTTAGAGGGTTGTTGAGGCCACCTGGGGTGACCCTGAGGATGCAGGTAACCCTCTAAATAGCCTCAAGGATTCTCTAAAAGAAGGCAAAGGACCAGCGGTCTGCAAGGAGTATAAATCCTTCCCTTCCCCACCATTCAGTCAGAACCTGAAGAAGCTTCTGGGATGAGAAGTGAAACGTCTTCAAAGAGGGGAAAAAAGAAAGTCCAGTTACTTCTTGAAAAAAGCAACCTTAGAAGAAGGATAAAAAGGGGAAGAGGAAGATGGGAGGGAAAGAAGGAGAAGGAGAGGAGAGAGAGAGAGAGAGAGAGAAAGAAAAAGAAAGAAAAGGAGGAGGAGGAGGAGGGGAAAAGAAAAAGGAAGAGGTGAAGGATAAGAGAATGGGAAAGGAAGAGGAAGAGGAAGAAGAAGAAGGAAGAGGAGGAGGCTTTTTCAAATGGCCTCAACGACGCTCTAAAAGAAGGCAAAGGACTGGCTTTTCTGCGAGGAGTATAAATCCTTCCCTTCTCCACCATTCAGTCAGAACCTGAAGAAGCTTCTGCGATGAGAAGTGAAACTTCTTCAAAGGAAAAACAAGAAAGTCCAGTTGCCTCCTGAAAAAGTGCCTTTGGGGGGGACCCCAGGTCTAGCCCAGTATCTCAGGGGCTGCCCCAAAGAAGAGGCAGTCAAGCCATTCTCCTAAGCGCCGGAAGGCAGGACAAGAAGCAACGGATGGAAACTAACCAAAGAGAGAAGCAACCTAAGGAGCAACTTCCTAACAGTGAGGACAATTAACCAGTGGAACAGCTTGCCCCCAGAGGTTGTGGGTGCATCATCTTTTTAGGAAAAGACCGGACCGTCACCTATCTGAAAGGGTATAGGGTCTCCTGCTTGAGCGGGGGGTTGGACTAGAAGACCTCCGAGGTCCCTTCCAGCTCAATTCTGATTGATTGATTGATTGATTGATTGATTGATTGATTGATAGCTGTATTGCGGTCTGCACCTCTTTCCTGAAGCAAAAGACAGGCAGTCCTCGGCTTACAACAGTTCGTTTAGGGACCGTTCAAAGTTACAACGGCACTGAAAAAAAGTTATTTAGGACCATTTTTCCCATTTATGACCATGACCATGACGTGGCAAGGAAAGTCTTAAAATGGGGCAAAACTCACTTAATAACTGTCTCGCTTAGCAACGTGAATTTTGGGCTCTGTTGTGGCCGTACAGCGAGGACCACCTGCAAGACTCCATCTCAAATTGATTGATTGACTTTTGGCTTGTTCAGTCAACATTTAGTTGGGCTTCAGGAATCTTAATTTGGGGGTTCAGCCTATGGTGGGAACCCAACCATCAGCTCCTGGCTTGTCTTCCACAGGGATCCTTCCAGGCTGCAGGACTACCAAGGCAATGGGCCTGGCAACACCCCTGCAGAGCAGGATTTGTCCCACATGGGGCACCCGCTGAGGGAAGGTAAGTCTCCCTGCACATAAGGGCTATGGGGGCTCAATCGTATCAGGAACGGTTGCAGGAATTGGGCGTGTCTAGTCCAGGGGTCTCCAAACTTGACCACTTTAAGATTTGGGGACTTCAGCTCCCAGAATTCCCCAGCTGGCTAGGGAATTCTGGGACTTGAAGTCCGTAAGTCTTAAAGTGGCCAAGTATCAAGGCAATGATTTAACAGCTAAACAGCTTATGTAATGATGTGATGTAATATAAGGTGGACGATGCAATGATGGGAGTGACTCAGCAGGGTCTGTATCCCTTTAAGAGCCTGAGTATAAAAAGGAAGGCTTTTGCTGCAGTTTCTCTCGTCCGTTTCCTGCTGTAGCTGTTTGTTGGATTCTGCTGTACAGTATGTATGTTGTTCCTGGTGTATGATATTGTAAATAGTGTAAGATAAACCACCATTTAATATAGACCACTGTTTACTGTGTTTACTCCTGGGTTATCTCAGCGCAATAAGGCTGCACACGCTCTGACACCAAGTTTGGAGACCCCTGTTTTAGGGGGCTCTCCTTGCTTAGGCTTGCCCCCCCCCCACAACTTCTCGGAGAGCATTGTAGGGCAGGGGTGAAAGGCTAGCATTGGCCTCTGATTCTCTGGAGGAAACGAAACAGGCCCAGCTCCATCCTCACTCAGTGCTTGAGAGCTCTGTGAAAAAAATATTTATTCTAATGGAAGCTGCAGACCGTAAACTTTGGAGACACGTTTTGGACCCAACAGAAGCCACGGAAAGGAGCCTTCGGTTGGCTTCCGTGGGAAAGGCAGAAGGTTTTTTTTTTCCTCCCCCAGATCCATTTTGTGGAAGCTCTAAGTGGGTGGATGATGGACAAAGGAAGGAAAGGAGTAAAGGAGGAAGGAAGGAAGGAAGGAAAGAAGGAAGGAAGGAAGGAAGGAAGGAAGGAAGGAAGGAAGGAAGGAAGGAAGGAAGGAAGGAAAGGAGGAAGGAAGGAAGGAAGGAAGGAAAGGAGGAAGGAAGGAAGGAAGGAAGGAAGGAAGGAAGGAAGGAAGGAAGGAAGGAATTTAATTTAATTTAATTTATTAATATTTCTATACCGCCCTTCTCCCGAAGGACTCAGGGCGGTGTACAGGGCAAGAATAAAACATAAAGTTACAAAAATTAAAAAGTTATTAAATACATGCCCATAAAAAACAATAAATACATTAATAAAACCCCCAATAAAATGATAATAAAAACCGCAGCAATCCCACCCTCAGGCCAGGCCGGCTTGTTCGAACAGGTATGTTTTCAGATCGCGGCGAAAGGAGCGAAGATCCGGCGCCGTCCGGAGCTCAACCGGTAACTGGTTCCATAGCTCCGGAGCGCCCACAGAGAAAGATCTCCCCCTGGGGGCCACCAATCTACATTCTCTGACCGGGGGCACCCTGAGGAGTCCCTCTCTGTGGGAACGCACAGGGCGAAGGGAAGTTGACGCCGGCAGGAAGGAAGGAAGGAAGGAAGGAAGGAAGGAAGGAAAGGAGGAAGGGGAAGGAGACCTGGGCATTTCCAGAGGTCCAGCTCTTGCCTTCCTCCCTCAGATGGATGGATCCCCTTCCCCTTCTGCAGGCTGCTGGCCCTCAGAATGTGGGGGGGGGGAAGGAGGGGAGGGTCTTTCTGGGAAAGCGGAAAAGCCACCAAGTTAGCCAGAGCCAAGCCTGAGGTTCCCACCAGGTCCAGCTGGTCGCTCCTTCCCCTCCCTCTCTCCTTTCCTTCCTCCATCCTCCTCCCTCCCTCCCTCTCTCCTTCCTCTTCCTTCTCTCCCTAGGAGGCCCCCTTCTCTTCAACGAGGTGCAGTTTGTCTACAACTCCCAGCAGCTGAACGGGACGCAGCGAGTCCTCCTGGACAACGTCATCTCGCCCAGCGAGTGTCAGGAGCTGGAGCACATTGCCAACGTGAGCATCTGCCCATTTTGGGGGTACCAAAGCAGACAGTCATTATGGGGGGGGGGGTTCCTTCACTTCTCAATAAACAGCTCTTGCAATGACCTTGGTTCTCACGGCTTAGCAGTTTGAGGGCTGAAGTCTGCATTCCATTCACACACACACACACACACTCACACACATACACACACACTCACACACACCCTCTGTAGGCAAGCTAAGACACAGTGAGAGATGACAGCAGCACAAGCCCTCTTTGCAGCTTGACCATTAGCCCTAAAACCTTTCTGTGACGAGCGTGGAGGGGCCGAATATGTTCAGGGCTCCGTTTCCTGACATGACAGCTTTACTGGCCACGTCTCTTGGCTGCTGTGCATAGGGAAGTCCTCGACTTATGTCGGTTCATTTACTGACCATTTGAAGTTGCCACTGCGCTGAAAAAAAAGACTGCTATCATGTCCCCCCGGGGTCCTTCTCTTCATTAGATTAGCCACGCCCGGGTCCCGCAACCATTCTTCCTACGTTTCAGCCTCCATTCCCCTGGTCTCTTTTTGTCTTCTCTGGCAGAACATCCTCCTGGCTGGTGACGGCTACAGAGGGAAGACCTCACCTCACACGCCTAATGAGAAGTTTGAAGGAGCCACCATCCTCAATGCTCTGAAGGTAAGCAGGTCTTGTGCCAAGCTGGATCTTCTTCTCTTGGGGAGGGTGAGGACATCTGGAGACCTCCAAAGCTAGGTTAGATCAAGTCCATCAGCAGGTCACGAGGGGAGAGCCTCCAGCTCCTCCTCCAGCTTCTGCTGGCTTGTTGTCCTGGAAAAACCCCAAGGGAAAAAGACAAGAGACAGCAACACAAAACAATAATTCTGACCTTAAGATCCAGGGGTTTATTTTGCGAATAATTCGGACCGTAGTGTTCTGTACCAGCCTGCTACCGGCCCTGCAGAAAAGGCAGGGACAACCCCTTTTACAAGAAGACAAGAGGCTGGAACTAAGCCTGCCAAATTTATGGACACAAAAACAAACGGAACAAGACACGAACCAAGAAACAGGAGCTTTTCAAGCGGTTGCCTTCAGCAAAACAGCCCTCCCACGCATTCCCCTTTTATACAGTTCAGGGCGTGGCTTCTCTCTGCCTCCTTCCGAGGTGCCCCATTGCCTTCCTCTGTTTACTCCTGATTGACTGCCTCCTGCGTCGGGCGTCCTTGAACAGGGCCAGCTGTGGGTCATCTTCATCCACGCTGTCAGGCTCACACAGCTGGGTCTCCCTCGTGACCAGGTGGGAGGGGCCTGGCTGAGGGCTCTCATCAGCAAGATCTTCAACCCCCTCAGCAAGGTCTTCAACACCCCCCTCCTCCTCTGAGTCGTCCGACCCAACTGCCGAACCCACAGGCTGACCCTGAATCACAACACGTAGCAAGCATAATAACCCAACATCACTTACATTAACCACCCACTGCAATGAGGACTGTATGGCACAGCAGTTTCCAAATGGACAACTATAGGCCAACAGCAACTCAGTCGGGTCCAAACCCGACTCTTTATATACCCTTTCCCGTTCTAGGACCGTAGTCAGATGATCTGCTGACTTTGGCTGACTTTCTGCCGACTTCCGGCTGACCTTCTGCTGAACGTAACTTTCCACATATACCCTTGTAGCGTGGGAACCCGCATCCATCAGCTACTTTCAGTTCCCTGTTTCTTACCGCTCCGGTCCTTATGTTCTAAATATATTTGAAACAAGCAAGCTTAGCAAAATCACAAAAGTACAACCGCAAACTGCAAAATTAAGTACCGACTTGGGCTCAATACTTTGTCCGCGAGGCCTGATTCAGTTTACCTGGGCCCAAACCTTGCCTAAAAGAACAATAGAAAAGAACATTTTCCTTTCCCACATTGGTGTTGGCCTTCCTGGTACTCCTCAGTTTACAACGGCTCATTTAGTGACGGTCCAGAGTTACAACAGCACTGGGAAAAAAGTGACTTTTGACCGTTTTTCAGACTTATGACCGTTGGGGTATCCCAGGGATCACGTGATCAAAATTCAGACAGTCGGCAACCGTCTCGCATTTATGACGGCTGCAGTAGCCCAGTGGTCAGATGATCACAATTCAGACGCTTGGCCACTGATTCGTATTTAGGACGGTGGCAGCGTCCCCCCGGGGGGGGTGTGTCACGTCATCCCTTTTTGCGACCTTCTGACAAGCGAAGTCCAAGGGGGAAGCCGGATCCACTTAGTAACCGTTTAACTACTTCATCAACTGCGGTGATTCACTTAACAACTGCGACAAGGAAGGTCGTAAAACGGGGCAAAAGGCACTTAAGTGTCTGAAAAACAGGAACTTCAGCTCAACTGTGGTTGTTAGTCAAGTGGTTGTTAGTCAAGGGTCATAAGGCACTTTTCTATAACTTGGAACAGTCACTCAATGAAGGGGTGTAAGTAGAAGGTGATGCAGAGAGAGAGCGAGGGAAGGAGGGAGAAAGGGAGGGAGAGAGAGGGAGGGAGGGAGAGAGAGGGAGGGAGAGAGAGAACTTACTTTATCATTTGATTGGCCTGCAGTTTGGCTACGAGGGGCGGATCCCTTTGAAAAGTGCCCGCCTCTTCTATGATGTCAGCGAGAAAGCCCGGAAGATCGTGGAATCCTACTTCATGCTGAATTCCACCCTCTATTTCTCTTACACACACCTGGTGTGCCGCACGGCCCTGTCAGGTAAGGCTGGGGGGAGGGGGCAAGGTTGAGCATCGCTGGCGTAGCGTGAGGGTCTCCAATGCTTGAAGACCTGTGGACTTCAATTCCCAGATTTCCCCAGCCAGCCATGCCTATTACTTTTCTTCTGCCCCCACTAGAGCGGTGAGATTGCAAAGAAAGGGATTACAAGAGAGTCAGCAGGCCACAGTTTGGGATAGACGTCAACAAGAATGCATTAGTGTCAGGGAATTCTGGGACTTGAAGTCCGCAAGTCTTACAGAGGCCAACGTTGGAGACCCCTGGTGTAGGGCAGGGCATTTCAACCAGTGGTACGGGTACCACCCGTGGTACATTGGCACCTGGCAGGTGGTACGCGACCATCCTAGAAAAGTGGTAGCGGGGGAGGGGAATGAGCTGAACCGGTGGCAGCACCGCCCAAGCCTGAGCGAGAGACGGCTGGAGCTGCAGGGCTGTCGGGGCTCAGCGGAAGCGCCAGGATCAGTGCCAGGATCCAGCTGGAGCTCAACGTTAATCCCGGCACTTTTGAGCCCAGAAGAAGCGCCGATCAGCTGGAATGTTGCAGCATCTCCAGGGTCTTGTGATGTACATTCAGATGCTTAGCAACCGATTCTTTTTTATGACGGTCACAGTGTCCCAGGGTCATGTGAAGTGACCAAAACCTGCTGCAACCACCCAGCAGACGGGGGGGGGGGAATAAAAACCAAACACCCCCGCCCCACCCCCGCTGCCGATCCTCAACAGAAATGCTCACAACCATGAAAACCTCGGACAGGAGGAAGAGCGCCGCCAGGCGGGCAGGCAGGTGTCTTGCTCGGCTGTGGCTGGGGGGGGGCTTTTTTCAGTGCCATTGTAACTTCAGTCACTAAGCGAACAGATGTAAGTCGAGGACTACCTGTACTTCATCACTTTTTTCCTTTTTTTGGGGGGGTCACCGTGGTTTTGACCCCTCGCTAGGCGACTGGTGGTGGTGAGATATCCTAAAAGGGGTGGGATGGGTGAAAAGGTTGGAGGCCCCTGGTGTAGGGGAGAACTTTGGAGTCGGCGAGATACGAAGAGAGGAGGAAGGTGCGCCAAGTGGGGCCGCCTTGAAGGGCTCCATTCTTGGCCTTTTCAGGTCAGCAAGGACGGCGGGACGACCTCAGCCACCCGATCCACGCGGACAATTGTCTCCTGGACACGGAAGCCCAGGAGTGCTGGAAGGAGCCCCCGGCCTACACCTTCCGGGATTACAGGTGGGCGCTTGGAGAGGAGGAGGAGGGGTTTCGCAAAAGCCAACGCTCGAGCAGAGGGGTTGGATTAGATGACCTCCAGGGTCTCTTCCTCCTTCATTATTCTGTCCTCCCTTCCTTGTATCCCTCCCTCCCTCCCTTCCTCCCCCCTCCTTCCTTCCTTCCCTTTCCCTTTCTCTTTCTTCTGTCCTTCCTTGTTTTTCCTTCCTTCCTTCCTTTTCTTCTTTCTGTTTTCTTTCTCTTTAATCTTTCCTTCCTTCCTTGTTTTGTCTTTCTTTCTTTCTTTCTTTCTTTCTTTCTTTCTTTCTTTCTTTCTTTCTTTCTTTCCTTCCTTCCTTCCTTCCTTCCTTTCCTTCCTTACTTCCTTGTTTTCTTTTTTTTTCTTTCTTTCTTTTTCCTTCCTTCCTTCGTTCCTTCGTTCCTTCCACTTTGCCTTTCTTTCATTCTCTCATTCTTTCTTTATTTCCTTCCTTCTTCTTCTTCTGTTTTGTCTTTTTCTCTTTCCTTGTTTTGTCTTTCTTTTGTTGTTTCTCCTTCCTTCCTTCCTTCCTTCCTTCCTTCTCTTTCTTTCTTTCTTTCTTTCTTTCTCTTTCCTTCCTTCCTTCCTTCCTTCTGTTTTCTTTTTTCTCTCTTTTTCCTTTCTTTCTCTTTCCTTCCTTCCTTCCATTTTGTCTTTCTTTCGTTCTCTCATTCTTTCTTTCCTTCCTTCTTTTCTTCCTTCCTTTTTTCTTTCCTTCTGTTTTGTCTTTTTCTTCCTTTCCTTCCTTCCTTTTCCTTGTTTGCCTTTCTTTTGTTGTTTCTTTCTCCTTCCTTCCTTCTTTCTTTCTTTCTTTCTTTCTTTCTTTCTTTCTTTCTTTCTTTCTTTCTTTCCTTCCTTCCTTCCTTCCTTCCTTCTGTTTTCTTTTTTCTCTTTTTCCTTTCTTTCTTTCCTTCCTTCCATTTTGTCTTTCTTTCGTTCTCTCATTCTTTCTTTCTTTCTTTCCTTCCTTCTTCTTTTCTTCCTTTTTTCTTTCCTTCTGTTTTGTCTTTTCTTTCTTTCTTTCTTTCTTTCTTTCTTTCTTTCTTTCTTTCTTTCTTTCTTTCTTTCTTTCCTTCTTTCTTTTATTTGAGGGAACACCTGCTGCCGGCATCAAACGCCCTTCGCCCAGTGCGCTCCCACAGGGAGGGTCTGCTCAGGGTGCCGCCGGTGAGAGATTGCCGGCGGGTGACACCCAGGGATAGGGCCTTCTCAGTGGGAGCGCCTGCCCTCTGGAACCAGCTGCCGGTGGAGCTGAGGACTGCCCCCGACCTCCGATCATTGCGCCGGGGCCTGAAGACCTGGCTCTTTGAGCTCTCGGGCCCAGGCTGAGGAGAAATTTTAATTGGGGTTTTTAAGTCTACAGGGTTAACTTAATATTTTTTAATTCGGTTTTTAATTTTTGTATGTTGGATTTTTTAACTCCCTGTAAACCGCCCTGAGTCCTCAGGGAAAGGGCGGTATATAAATTTAACTAAATAAATAAATAAATAAATTTTACAAAGAAAGTTCTTAGAACAGATGGCCATTTGCCTGGAATGGTCTAGGGCAGGGATGGCGAACCTTTCGGAGACCCAGGGCCCAAACGGCAACCAAAAACCCACTTATGTATCATCGGGTGCCGGGTGGGCGTGGCCCATTGGGTGGGTGTGGCCCATTGGGTGGGCGTGGCTGCGGTAGGTAACGGCAGACTGGGTGGGACTAAAAAGTTCAATCAATCAATTCCAACTTTGCGAGATCTTTTTTTTTCCGGCGAGAAGTTGAAATTGATTGGGGTTTTTTTGCACACGGCGGTGGAGGCCGAAAGCAAAAAGGTTTTATAAAACGCAGCTGAAGGCCTAGGACTGGGGCGACGGCGCGTGTGCCCACAGAGAGGGCTCTGCGTGCCACATTTGGCACACGTGGCATAGGTTTGCCACCACGGGGCTAGGGTCTCCTGGATTGGACTCGAAGACCCCCAAGGCCCCTTCCGGCTCTGTTATTGCGTTATTCCTCTCGGGACGGTGCGCCTGAAGGGAAGACGGGAGGACCTCCGGGGGCTGCCGCTGTAGGGCCTCCAGCCCAGCCTGCAGTGCAGACCCCTTTGCACGAGTCTCACCCGTGTTTATATGGTGGGGCAGAAGCCCCTCGGCTGCCCCTTTTGAGTGACCCCCCCACCTCCCCTTTGCAGCAGTGAGTCTGTCCTCCAGCTCCACTCAACGTCTTCTTCAGCCGTATCTGCTGAGGTTGGTCGCCCCTCTTGGAAGGAGAGGCCCACCAGTTGGTCCTCAGCTTGACCTGTTGGATGGACGCTCTGCCTGGCCTCCCCTTGCTCAGCCCTCCTGCTCTTCCTTTGCAGTGCTCTCCTCTACATGAACGGCGATTTTGAAGGCGGAGAGTTTATTTTCACGGAAATGGATGCCAAGACGGTCACGGTGAGCAGGTTAAACCTATAATCATCCACAGGAGTAGCAAGACCTGTTGCGTCATGCACCTAGTCCTTCACTTACGACCACGGTCAGGGCCGGAATTTCTGCCGCTAAGCAAAGCCAGGTCCTTCCGAGAGTTGCATAAGGGAGTCACGGCTTTTTTCCCCCACATTAAGGTCATTAAGGTCATTAAGCAAATCCAGCTTTTCTCCTGTCAACTTTCCTCATTGGAAACCAAGCTTGGAAGGCCCCGAATGGCGAGCGAGTCACGCCTGGTTTTACGACGTTTTTTGCCACCGTTGTTAAGCGAATCGCTGAAGTAGTTTAGTGACGCCTGTGGGCGCAAAGCGAAGCCAGCTTTTCCCCACTGGCTTTGTTGATCAGGGGCCAGCTGGGAAGGTCACAAATGGGTATCACACACACACACACACGCACACCGGGATGCTGCAAACATCACAAATAGACTGTTGTCCAAGCGCCCACATTTTGCTCACAAGGCTGTCGAAATGGTGCAACGGTTATAAGTGCGAGGACTGGTGTTTTTTTCCCTGGGCTGTTATCACTTCAGATGGTCGCTAAATGAACGGCCGTAACCTGAGGACCCACCTGTATACCGATGATAAGACAGCACAGGTTTTGGGGCAGGCTGGGGATTTCTGGGAGTTGAAGTCCACCAGTCTTAAAGGGGCCCAGATGGGAGACAGACAGACAGACAGACAGACAGACACACACACACACACACACAGACCGTTTTAATGGAAAGGAGATCTGCAGGTTCTATCCATTCGTCCATCATTGATAGTCCCTGACTTAGGACACTTAGTCCCTGACTTAGGACACACACACACTTACAGTTGTTTGCAGGGTGCCCTTGCAGTCCCGGGACTCCAATTCACCTTTTTGCTGGGGGAAAAACAAAACTGATTTATTTCCAATTCTGTGCAAAAATGCCCCCCCCCCACTGAACAAGGGGTTTGCTTGACGGCCGTGGGTTCATTTAACAACCATTTCCCTGGGGGCAAAAAAGAGTTCATAAAACGAGGCCAGTCACCTGCTGGGTGGCTTTATGGGCAGGGGGCATTACGGTCGTAAATCGAGGACTGCCTGTATCCGATAGGCCAGGGAAGAGGGAGGGGGGGCTGCTGCGTTGGGCCCTGATCCGTGCCTTCCCTCCTTGTCCCAGGCCTCCATCAGGCCCAAATGCGGTCGGATGGTCAGCTTCTCCTCCGGCGGGGAGAACCCCCACGGGGTGAAGGCCGTCACCCGGGGCCAGCGCTGTGCCGTGGCTCTCTGGTTCACCCTTGACCCCCTCCACCGGGAAGCGGTGAGTTTGGCCCCGCTCTGGGACCAAGGAGGGAGGGGGGAGAGGGAGGAGAAGAAGGGGGGGCAGAGGAAAGGAGGAAGCAAGGAAGGAAGTAGGGAAGAGGAGGAGGGAGGGAGGGAGGGAGGGAGGGAGGAAGGAAGGAAGGAAGGAAGGAAGGGTGGGAGGGAGGAAGGAAGGAAGGAAGGAAGGAAGGAAGGAAGGAAGGAAGGAAGGAAGGAAGGAAGGAAGGGGAGGAGGGAGGGAGGGAGGAAGGAAGGAAGGAAGTAGGGAGGGAGGGAGGAAGGAAGGACAGAGGAAAGGAGGAAAAAGGAAGGAGGTGGGGAGAAATGGTGCAAGGAAGGAAACAGGGAAGAGGGAGGAAAGGAAAGGAAGGAGGGGAAGGGGAAGGAGGGAAGGAAGGAAGGAAAGGAAGAATGAAAGGAAGGAAGGAAGGACAGGAAAGGAGAAAAAAGAAGAGGTGGGGAGAAATGGCGCAAGGAAGGAAACAGGGAAGAGGGAAGGAAGGAAGGAAGGAAGGAAGGGAGGGAGGGAGGGAGGGAGGGAGGGAGGGGAGGCAGAGGAAAGGAGGAAGCAAGGAAGGAGGTGGGGAGGAATGGAGCCAAGAAGGAAGCAGGAAAGAGAGGGAAGGAAGGAAGAGGGGGGAGGGAGGGAGGGAGGGAGGAAAGAAAGAAAAGAAGGAAGGGGAGGGGGAGGGCGGAGTTGCTCAGCATCGGCCCAAATCAGGAGCCCCTTCACACCTTTGCAGGCCAACCTCTTTGAGGCCAGGTGTGTGTGTGTGTGCCTCTAGCGAGGGGGGCACCTGGGCTGCCTCAGTGGCCTCTCCTGGCCGGAAAAGGGGCTCCCCAAACTCCTCCTGACAGTCACCCCTTTATTCACAAGCAGCTGCTGGCGTCGCCTGATTTTTTTTTTTAATTCCCGACTCGGATCCGGGACGATGAGTTGTGCAAGGGCGCCCCCTGGTGGCTGGAAAGGCAGGGCGGGCGGTGGGGAAGCGCTGTGCCCTCCCGGGGGGCGCCCGACTCCTTCCTTCCTTCCTTCCTTCCTTCCTTCCTTCCTTCCTTCTTTCCTTCCTTCCTTCCTTCCTTCCTTCCTTCCTTCCTTCCTTCCTTCCTTCTTTCCTTCCTTCCTTCCTTCCTTCCTTCTTTCCTTCCTTCCTTCCTTCCTTCCTTCCTTCCTTCCTTCCTTCCTTCCTTCCTTCCTTGGCTCTCACTTTCTCTTTTTCTCGTCTTTCTCTCGTTCCTTTTCTTTCTCTCTCTCGCTCTCTTTTTCTCTATTCCTTCCTTCTTCTCGTTCCCATCTCCTTCCTTCCTTCTCATTTTCTCATTTTCTTCTCTTTTTTTCTCTCTTCTCTCATTCTTTTTCTTTCTCTGTCTCTCCCTCTCTCTCCCTCTTTTCTCTTTTCTTTCTTTCCTTCCTTCCTTCCTTGGCTCTCACTTTCTCTTTTTCTCCTCTTTCTCTCGTTCTTTTTCCTTCTCTCTCTCTCTCTCTCTTTCTCTATTCCTTCCTTCCTCCCTTCCCATTTTCTCTTCCCCACAGAGATGGGCGGCAAATAAATTTCACAAATAATAAAATTCTCCTCCAGAGCAGACCAGGCCTTTGGAGAACCGTGAGTGAGGCTCTCCTTCCGCCTTGGCTGATCCTTCACCTCTTGTCGTCCCTTCCTTTTTTTTTTCTCCAGGAGCGGATCCAGGCTGACGAGATCATCGCCTTGTTAGGCCACCATCCCTTCGGCCCCACCGAGCTGGACGTCAACCCCAAGGAGGAGCTATAGAGCCGGGCCGAGGACCCTCTACCTGAATATTTATTTAATAATATTGGTTGTAAATCTTACGAGAAGCCTTTTTATTTTTGTACAGAGCTTTGGTATAATTTAAAGACAGGGTGAGACGGGAAGGGCAGCGAGGCACTTCCGTCTAACCTGCTCCATCTCCTCCTCCTCCTCCTCCTCCTCCTCCTCCTCCGTGAGGTTCTCCAGAACTTTCTAGAGCCTTCTAAGCAGTAGCTCCATTTCTCTCCGCCGTCAGAAGTTGTGGGTGCTTTGTCTCTGGAGGCTTTTGAGAAGAGACTGGATAGTCCCTGGTCTGAAATGATATACGGTCTCTTGCCTTGAGCAGGGGGTTGGACTAGAAGACCTCCAAGGTCCCTTTCCAGCTCTGTTCTGATGCACTGATTGAATCCACAGAGCAAAGGATTTGTTGGCCCGACTCCAAAAACTGCTTGAGTTTTCCAGAAATCCTCATTGTTAGAATCCGTTCCAGCAGTTGTTGGATGGTGTGGTTGTCCCGTTCCGGAGCTGGAAGGAAATTGCCAGGTTGGGAAGTGCTGCTGTAGAATGAAAAGGGTTAATAATAGAATAGAATAGAATAGAATAGAATAGAATAGAATAGAATAGAATAGAATAGAATAGAATAGAATAGAATAGAATAGAATAGAATAGAATAGAATAGAATAGAATAGAGCTGGAAGGGGCCTCAGAGGTCATCTAGTCCAGCCCTCTGCTCAAGCAGGAGAACCTATACCATCTCAGACAAGGGACTGTCCAGTCTCTCCCTAAAAACCTCCAGTGATGGAGCGCCCACGATTTCTGGAGGCAAGGAGTTCCACTGGTTGATTGTCCTCACTGTCAGGAAGTTTCTCCTTAATTCCAGGTTGCTTCTCTCTTTGGTCAACCATTGTTTCTTGTCCTGCCCTCTGGTGCTTTGGAGAATAATGTGACCCCCTCTTCTTTGGGGCAGCCCCTCAAATACTGGAATATTTGGAGGGTTGGCTAGCCGCCTCCAAGCATAACACAGAGAAATGAAATTTTGGATTTAGCGTATTTCCCAGTGAGGGAGACTGGGCTTCCCTCTGGAAGAAAAGCAAGAACGTTGTTGATGCTCTTATATTGTAGGCCCATCATTCTGTGCGCAATGTAACTAGGCCGCCCATGCATATAACTGCTAATTTTCTAAGGGCTTCCCAACCTTGGCCACTTTTAAGAGGTATGGACTTCAAGTCCCAGAATTCACCAGCCAGCCATGGGGGGGGGGGGGCAGTTCTTGGAGTTGAAGTCCATACATGTAAAAAACGCCAGCATCCATCCATGCCAGGGTCCATGCATGCCAAAAGTCCGTACATCTTAAAGAGGCCATGGAGGAGGAGGAGGAGGAGGAGGAGGAGGAGGAGGAGGAGGAGGAGGAGGAGGAGGAGGAGGAGGAGGAGGACTGTGGGGTCCTTGGTGCTTTCTGGGCTTGGTGGGGTTTTTTTGCAGACATTTCATGACCTAACAAGGTAACATCATCAGTGTTAAAAGGGCATGGGGTGTGTGAAGAGAGGAGGAGGGGGGAGGAAAAGCACAGTGGGATCCTCGGTGCCTTCTGATCTGGGTCATTTTCCTGCAGATGTTTCATGACCCAAGTAGGTAACATCATCTGTGCTAGATGGGAGTGGGGTTAAGTTGTATATAAACAGTCAGCAAATTCCTCTTCCCTTTTAGCACTGATGATGTCCTGCATACATGATCCACTGTGCGTTGAGCAATAGGCACTTGATTAATCTTGGAAATAGCATCTTTCCACTCATGATTCAAAGAATTGATGATAATGCTGATCATTTGAAAATCATCAATAGGATAGCCTTTTTCACCAGTTCTTTTCTAATACCTTTCATTTTAGTCAAATGTGCTCCAATATGTTCACCAGGTTTTAATCTGGAACCATGGAACTCAGACAAAAGCAAACATGTAGACTCAATTGATGTAGGCCGATAACATGCCTCTAACTGAGTCCAAATTTGTTGGGCAGTTGCATCTTGTGAAAACGTGAGCTGCAATTCAGTGTCCATTGACATCAATAATGTTGTGCATGCTCTATTATCCAAGTCCCATATGTCAGGAGTCCATGGCTGGGCAGGAGGATTAAACACCATCATGTGAGTACCTTCTCTGCGTAACAAAAGTCCAACCTCACTGACCCATGCCCTGTAATTCTGTCCTGACTTCTTTAATTTTGAGTCACCAGCCAGTGGTACAATGGAAGGTGTTTGATGAGGAATATACAATTGAGGTACTGGCTGTGCAGGTTGTGCAATCCGACCATAACCTGCAGGGGGCACCAGTGGCGTCTGTCTCTGACATGCGGCAGTTGCATTGAAGCTGCCGGTAGTCTTGGTGCTGGCTGTGACTGTCTTTGAGCTGCTATTCCACCCTGGCCAGCAGGAGGCGCTGGCGCTGGGACTGGTGCATTAGCATAATCTGCAGATGACTCTGGCCCTCGCATATAAGAACCCGGTGGCAATTGCATGTGGGCTACATATGGCTGTGCTCTGCCAGGTAGAAGGGCTTGCATAGAAGCAATATTAACAGGAGAAGCAATAGTAACAGGAATCCTAGCACCATCAGGGACTGGAGCCTCAGATGATGGCAGAAATCTTGTATCTCTGAGCAAAGACTCCTCCATAGACAATTGCGAGAGTGAGAGCTCCAATTTATGTCTTAATGCAGCTTCACCAGTAGATGGTGCTATAACATT
>NC_139518.1:1472737-1500237 GCF_947247035.1 Vipera ursinii
TCCTCCCTCCCTCCCTCTCTCCTTCCTCTTCCTTCTCTCCCTAGGAGGCCCCCTTCTCTTCAACGAGGTGCAGTTTGTCTACAACTCCCAGCAGCTGAACGGGACGCAGCGAGTCCTCCTGGACAACGTCATCTCGCCCAGCGAGTGTCAGGAGCTGGAGCACATTGCCAACGTGAGCATCTGCCCATTTTGGGGGTACCAAAGCAGACAGTCATTATGGGGGGGGTTTCCTTCACTTCTCAATAAACAGCTCTTGCAATGACCTTGGTTCTCACGGCTTAGCAGTTTGAGGGCTGAAGTCTGCATTCCATTCACACACACACACACACACACACACACACACACACACTCACACACACCCTCTGTAGGCAAGCTAAGACACAGTGAGAGATGACAGCAGCACAAGCCCTCTTTGCAGCTTGACCATTAGCCCTAAAACCTTTCTGTGACGAGCATGGAGGGGCCAAATATGTTCAGGGCTCCGTTTCCTGACATGACAGCTTTACTGGCCATGTCTCTTGGCTGCTGTGCATAGGGAAGTCCTCGACTTATGTCGGTTCATTTACTGACCATTTGAAGTTGCCACTGCGCTGAAAAAAAAGACTGCTATCATGTCCCCCGGGGTCCTTCTCTTCATTAGATTAGCCACGCCCGGGTCCTGCAACCATTCTTCCTATGTTTCAGCCTCCATTCCTCTGATCTCTTTTTGTCTTCTCCAGCAGAACATCCTCCTGGCTGGTGACGGCTACAGAGGGAAGACCTCACCTCACACGCCTAATGAGAAGTTTGAAGGAGCCACCATCCTCAATGCTCTGAAGGTAAGCAGGTCTTGTGCCAAGCTGGATCTTCTTCTCTTGGGGAGGGTGAGGACATCTGGAGACCTCCAAAGCTAGGTTAGATCAAGTCCATCAGCAGGTCACGAGGGGAGAGCCTCCAGCTCCTCCTCCAGCTTCTGTTGGCTTGTTGTCCCGGAAAAACCCAAGGGAAAAAGACAAGAGACAGCAACACAAAACAATAATTCTGACTTTAAGATCCAGGGGTTTATTTTGCGAATAATTCGGACCGTAGTGTTCTGTACCAGCCTGCTACCGGCCCTGCAGAAAAGGCAGTGACAACCCCTTTTACAAGAAGGCAAGAGGCTGGAACTAAGCCTGCCAAATTTATGGACACAAAAACAAACAGAACAAGACACGAACCAAGAAACAGGAGCTTTTCAAGCGGTTGCCTTCAGTAAACCAGCCCTCCCACGCATTCCCCTTTTATACAGTTCAGGGCGTGGCTTCTCTCTGCCTCCTTCCGAGGAGCCCCATTGCTTTCCTCTGTTTACTCCTGATTGACTGCCTCCTGCGTCGGGCGTCCTTGAACAGGGCCAGCTGTGGGTCATCTTCATCCACGCTGTCAGGCTCACACAGCTGGGTCTCCGTGGTGACCAGGTGGGAGGGGCCTGGCTGAGGGCTCTCATCAGCAAGCTCTTCAACACCCCCTTCCTCCTCCTCTGAGTCGTCCGACCCAACTGCCGAACCCACATGCTGACCCTGAATCACAACACGTAGCAAGCATAATAACCCAACATCACTTACATTAACCACCCACTGCAATGAGGACCGTATGGCACAGCAGTTTCCAAATGGACAGCTACAGGCCAACGGCAACTCAGTCGGGTCCAAACCCGACTCTTTATATACCCTTTCCCGTTCTAGGACCGTAGTCAGATGATCTGCTGACTTTGGCTGACTTTCTGCCGACTTCCGGCTGACCTGCTGAACGTAACTTTCCACATATACCCTTGTAGCGTGGGAACCCGCATCCATCAGCTACTTTCAGTTCCCTGTTTCTTACTGCTCCGGTCCTTATGTTGTAAATATATTTGAAACAAGCAAGCTTAGCAAAATCACAAAAGTACAACCGCAAACTGCAAAATTAAGTACTGACTTGGGTTCAATACTTTGTCCGCGAGGCCTGATTCAGTTTTTCTGGGCCCAAACCTTGCCTAAAAGAACAATAGCCAGCATTTTCCTTTCCCACATTGGTGTTGGCCTTCCTGGTACTCCTCAGTTTACAACGGCTCATTTAGTGACGGTCCAGAGTTACAACAGCACTGGGAAAAAAGTGACTTTTGACCGTTTTTCAGACTTATGACCGTTGGGGTATCCCAGGGGTCACGTGATCAAAATTCAGACAGTCGGCAACCGTCTCGCATTTATGACGGCTGCAGTAGCCCAGTGGTCAGATGATCACAATTCAGACGCTTGGCCACTGACTCGTATTTAGGACGGTGGCAGCGTCCCCCCGGGGGGGGGGGTGTCACGTCATCCCTTTTTGCGACCTTCTGACAAGCGAAGTCCAAGGGGGAAGCCGGATCCACTTAGTAACCGTTTAACTACTTCATCAACTGCGGTGATTCACTTAACAACTGCGACAAGGAAGGTCGTAAAACGGGGCAAAAGGCACTTAAGTGTCTGAAAAACAGGAACTTCAGCTCAACTGTGGTTGTTAGTCAAGTGGTTGTTAGTCAAGGGTCATAAGGCACTTTTCTATAACTTGGAACAGTCACTCAATGAAGGGGTGTAAGTAGAAGGTGATGCAGAGAGAGAGCGAGGGAAGGAGGGAGAAAGGGAGGGAGAGAGAGGGAGGGAGGGAGAGAGAGGGAGGGAGAGAGAGAACTTACTTTATCATTTGATTGGCCTGCAGTTTGGCTACGAGGGGCGGATCCCTTTGAAAAGTGCCCGCCTCTTCTATGATGTCAGCGAGAAAGCCCGGAAGATCGTGGAATCCTACTTCATGCTGAATTCCACCCTCTATTTCTCTTACACACACCTGGTGTGCCGCACGGCCCTGTCAGGTAAGGCTGGGGAGAGGGCAAGGTTGAGCATCGCTGGCGTAGCGTGAGGGTCTCCAACGCTTGAAGACCTGTGGACTTCAATTCCCGGATTTCCCCAGCCAGCCATGCCTATTACTTTTCTTCTGCCCCCACTAGAGCGGTGAGATCGCAAAGAAAGGGATTACAAGAGAGTCAGCAGGCCACAGTTTGGGATAGACGTCAACAAGAATGCATTAGTGTCAGGGAATTCTGGGACTTGAAGTCCACAAGTCTTACAGTGGCCAACGTTGGAGACCCCTGGTGGAGGACAGGGCTTTTCAACCAGTGGCACGGGTACCACCTGTGGTACATGGGCACCTGCCAGGTGGTACGCGTCCATCCTGGAAAAGTGGTAGCGGGGGAGGGGAATGAGCTGAACCGGTGGCAGCACCGCCCAAGCCTGAGCGAGAGACGGCTGGAGCTGCAGGGCTGTCGGGGCTCAGCGGAAGCGCCAGGATCAGCACCAGGATCCAGCTGGAGCTCAGCACTGATCCTGGCACTTTTGAGCCCAGAAGAAGCACCAATCAGCTGGAATTTTGCAGCATCTCCAGGGTCTTGTGATGTACATTCAGATGCTTAGCAACCGATTCTTTTTTATGACGGTCACAGTGTCCCAGGGTCATGTGAAGGGACCCAAACCTGCTGCAACCACCCAGCAGACGGGGGGGGGGGGGGAATAAAAACCAAACACCCCCCACCCCACCCCCGCTGCCGATCCTCAACCGAAATGCTCACAACCATGAAAACCTCGGACAGGAGGAAGAGCGCCGCCGGGCGGGCAGGCAGGTGTCTTGCTCGGCTGTGGCTTGGGGGGCCCTTTTTTCAGTGCCATTGTAACTTCAGTCACTAAGCGAACAGATGTAAGTCGAGGACTACCTGTACTTCATCACTTTTTTCCTTTTTGGGGGGGGTCACTGTGGTTTTGACCCCTCGCTAGGCGACTGGTGGTGGTGGGATATCCTAAAAGGGGTGGGATGGGTGAAAAGGTTGGAGGCCCCTGGTCTAGGGGAGTGGAAGAACTTTGGAGTCGGCGAGATACGAAGAGAGGAGGAAGGTGCGCCAAGTGGGGCCGCCTTGAAGGGCTCCATTCTTGGCCTTTCAGGTCAGCCAGGACGGCGGGACGACCTCAGCCACCCGATCCACGCGGACAATTGTCTCCTGGACACGGAAGCCCAGGAGTGCTGGAAGGAGCCCCCGGCCTACACCTTCCGGGATTACAGGTGGGCGCTTGGAGAGGAGGAGGAGGGGTTTCGCAAAAGCCAACGCTCGAGCAGAGGGGTTGGATTAGATGACCTCCAGGGTCTCTTCCTCCTTCATTATTCTGTCCTCCCTTCCTTGTATCCCTCCCTCCCTCCCTTCCTCCCCCCTCCTTCCTTCCTTCCCTTTCCCTTTCTCTTTCTTCTGTCCTTCCTTGTTTTTCCTTCCTTCCTTCCTTTTCTTCTTTCTGTTTTCTTTCTCTTTAATCTTTCCTTCCTTCCTTGTTTTGTCTTTCTTTCTTTCTTTCTTTCTTTCTTTCTTTCTTTCTTTCTTTCTTTCTTTCTTTCTTTCCTTCCTTCCTTCCTTCCTTGTTTTCTTTTTTTTCTTTTTTCTTTCTTTCTCTTTCCTTCCTTCCTTCGTTCCTTCGTTCCTTCCACTTTGTCTTTCTTTCATTCTCTCATTCCTTCTTCTTATTCTGTTTTGTCTTTTTCTTTTTCTCTTTCCTTGTTTTGTCTTTCTTTTGTTGTTTCTCCTTCCTTCCTTCCTTCTTTTTCTTTCTTTCTTTCTTTCTTTCTTTCTTTCTTTCTTTCTTTCTTTCTTTCTTTCTTACTTTCTTTCTTTCTTTCTTTCTTTCTTTCTTTCTTTCTTTCTTTCTCTCTTTCTTTCTTTCCTTCTCTTTCCTTCCTTCCTTCCTTGTTTTCTTTTTTCTCTTTTTCCTTTCTTTCTCTTTCCTTCCTTCCTTCCTTCCATTTTGTCTTTCTTTCATTCTCTCATTCTTTCTTTCCTTCCTTCTTTTCTTCCTTCCTTTTTTCTTTCCTTCTGTTTTGTCTTTTTTTCTTTCTTTCCTTCCTTCCTTTTCCTTGTTTGCCTTTCTTTTGTTGTTTCTTTCTCCTTCCTTCCTTCCTTCTTTCTTTCCTTTCTTTCTTTCTTTCTTTCTTTCTTTCTTTCTTTCTTTCTTTCTTTCTTCTTTCTTTTCTTTCTTTCCTTCCTTCCTTCCTTCCTTCTGTTTTCTTTTTTCTCTTTTTCCTTTCTTTCTTTCCTTCCTTCCATTTTGTCTTTCTTTCGTTCTCTCATTCTTTCTCTTTCCTTCCTTCTTCTTTTCTTCCTTCCTTTTTTCTTTCCTTCTGTTTTGTCTTTTTTTCTTTCTTTCTTTCTTTCTTTCTTTCTTTCTTTCTTTCTTTCTTCTTTCTTTCTTTCTTTCTTTCTTTCTTTCTTTCTTTTTCTTTCCTTCTTCTTTTTTTTTACAAAGAAAGTTCTTAGAACAGATGGCCATTTGCCTGGAATGGTCTAGGGCAGTGATGGCGAAACTTTCAGAGACCGAGTGCCCAAACGGCAACCCAAAACCCACTTATGTATCATCGGGTGCCGGGTGGGCGTGGCCCATTGGGTGGGTGTGGCCCATTGGGTGGGCGTGGCCCATTGGGTGGGCGTGGCTGCGGTAGGTAACGGCAGACTGGGTGGGACTAAAAAGTTCAATCAATCAATTCCAACTTTGCGAGATCTTTCTTTTTTCGGCGAGAAGTTGAAATTGATTGGGGTTTTTTTGCACACGGCGGTGGAGGCCGAAAGCAAAAAGGTTTTATAAAACGCAGCTGCAGGCCTAGGACTGGGGCGACGGCGCGTGTGCCCACAGAGAGGGCTCTGCGTGCCACATTTGGCAGATGTGGCATAGGTTTGCCACCACGGGGCTAGGGTCTCCTGGATTGGACTCGAAGACCCCCAAGGCCCCTTCCGGCTCTGTTATTGCGTTATTCCTCTCGGGACGGTGCGCCTGAAGGGAAGACGGGAGGACCTCCGGGGGCTGCCGCTGTAGGGCCTCCAGCCCAGCCTGCAGTGCAGACCCCTTTGCACGAGTCTCACCCGTGTTTATACGGTGGGGCAGAAGCCCCTCGGCTGCCCCTTTTGAGTGACCCCCCCAACCTCCCCTTTGCAGCACTGAGTCTGTCCTCCAGCTCCACTCAACGTCTTGTTCAGCCGTATCTGCTGAGGTTGGTCGCCCCTCTTGGAAGGAGAGGCCCACCAGTTGGTCCTCAGCTTGACCTGTTGGATGGACGCTCTGCCTGGCCTCCCCTTGCTCAGCCCTCCTGCTCTTCCTTTGCAGTGCTCTCCTCTACATGAACGGCGATTTTGAAGGCGGAGAGTTTATTTTCACGGAAATGGATGCCAAGACGGTCACGGTGAGCAGGTTAAACCTATAATCGTCCACAGGAGTAGCAAGACCTGTTGCATCATGCACCTAGTCCTTCACTTACGACCACGGTCAGGGCCGGAATTTCTGCCGCTAAGCAAAGCCAGGTCCTTCCGAGAGTTGCATAAGGGAGTCATGGCTTTTTTCCCCCACATTTGTTAAGCGGATCAGCCGTCGTTAACTGAACCACGAGGTCATTAAGCAAATCCAGCTTTTCTCCTGTCAACTTTCCTCATTGGAAACCCAGCTTGGAAGGCCCCGAATGGCGAGCGAGTCACGCCTGGTTTTACGACGTTTTTTGCCACCGTTGTTAAGCGAATCGCTGAAGTAGTTTAGTGACGCCTGTGGGCGCAAAGCGAAGCCAGCTTTTCCCCACTGGCTTTGTTGATCAGGGGCCAGCTGGGAAGGTCACAAATGGGTATCACACACACACACACACACACACACACGCCGGGATGCTGCAAACATCACAAATAGACTGTTGTCCAAGCGCCCACATTTTGCTCACAAGGCTGTCGAAATGGTGCAACGGTTATAAGTGCGAGGACTGGTGTTTTTTTCCCTGGGCTGTTATCACTTCAGATGGTCGCTAAATGAACGTCCGTAACCTGAGGACCCACCTGTATACCGATGATAAGACAGCACAGGTTTTGGGGCAGGCTGGGGATTTCTGGGAGTTGAAGTCCACCAGTCTTAAAGGGGCCCAGATGGGAGACAGACAGACAGACAGACAGACAGACAGACACACACACACACACAGACCGTTTTAATGGAAAGGAGATCTGCAGGTTCTATCCATTCGTCCATCATTGATAGTCCCTGACTTAGGACACACACACACTTACAGTTGTTTGCAGGGTGCCCTTGCAGTCCCGGGACTCCAATTCACCTTTTTGCTGGGGGAAAAACAAAACTGATTTATTTCCAATTCTGTGCAAAAATGCCCCCCCCACTGAACAAGGGGTTTGCTTGACGGCCGTGGGTTCATTTAACAACCATTTCCCTGGGGGCAAAAAAGAGTTCATAAAACGAGGCCAGTCACCTGCTGGGTGGCTTTATGGGCAGGGGGCATTACGGTCGTAAATCGAGGACTGCCTGTATCCGATAGGCCAGGGAAGAGGGAGGGGGGGCTGCTGCGTTGGGCCCTGATCCGAGCCTTCCCTCCTTGTCCCAGGCCTCCATCAGGCCCAAATGCGGTCGGATGGTCAGCTTCTCCTCCGGCGGGGAGAACCCCCACGGGGTGAAGGCCGTCACCCGGGGCCAGCGCTGCGCTGTGGCTCTCTGGTTCACCCTTGACCCCCTCCACCGGGAAGCGGTGAGTTTGGCCCCGCTCTGGGACCAAGGAGGGAGGGGGGAGAGGGAGGAGAAGAAGGGGGGGGAGAGGAAAGGAGGAAGCAAGGAAGGAAGTAGGGAAGAGGAGGAGGAAGGAAGGAAGGAAGGAAGGAAGGAAGGAAGGAAGGAAGGAAGGAAGGAAGGAAGGGTGGGAGGGAGGGAGGGAGGGAGGGGGGAAGGAAGGAAGGAAGGAAGGAAGGAAGGAAGGAAGGAAAAGGAAGGAAGGAAGGAAGGAAGAGGAGGAGGGAGGGAGGAAGGAAGGAAGGAAGTACGGAGGAAGGAAGGACAGAGGAAAGGAGGAAAAAGGAAGGAGGTGGGGAGAAATGGTGCAAGGAAGGAAACAGGGAAGAGGGAGGGAAGGAAAGGAAGGAGGGGAAGGGGAAGGAGGGAAGGAAGGAAGGAAAGGAAGAATGAAAGGAAGGAAGGAAGGAAGGAAGGAAGGAAGGAAGGAAGGAAGGAAGGACAGGAAGGACAGGAAAGGAGGAAAAAGAAGAGGTGGGGAGAAATGGCGCAAGGAAGGAAACAGGGAAGAGGGAGGGAAGGAAGGAAGGAAGGAAGGAAGGAGGGAGGGAGGGAGGGAGGGAAGGAAGGAAGGAAGGAAGGAAGGAAGGAAGAGGAGGAGGGAGGGAGGAAGGAAGGAAGGAAGTACGGAGGAAGGAAGGACAGAGGAAAGGAGGAAAAAGGAAGGAGGTGGGGAGAAATGGTGCAAGGAAGGAAACAGGGAAGAGGGAGGGAAGGAAAGGAAGGAGGGGAAGGGGAAGGAGGGAAGGAAGGAAGGAAAGGAAGAATGAAAGGAAGGAAGGAAGGAAGGAAGGAAGGAAGGAAGGAAGGAAGGAAGGAAGGACAGGAAGGACAGGAAAGGAGGAAAAAGAAGAGGTGGGGAGAAATGGCGCAAGGAAGGAAACAGGGAAGAGGGAGGGAAGGAAGGAAGGAAGGAAGGAAGGAAGGAAGGAAGGAAGGAAGGAAGGAGGGAGGGAGGGAGGGAGGGAGGGAAGGAAGGAAGGAAGGAAGAAGGGGAGACAGAGGAAAGGAGGAAGCAAGGAAGGAGGTGGGGAGGAATGGAGCCAAGAAGGAAGCAGGAAAGAGAGGGAAGGAAGGAAGAGGGGGGAGGGAGGGAGGGAGGGAGGAAAGAAAGAAAAGAAGGAAGGGGAGGGGGAGAGCGCTCAGCGTCGGCCCAAATCAGGAGCCCCTTCACACCTTTGCAGGCCAAGCTCTTTGAGGCCAGGTGTGTGTGTGGGGGGGGCGGCTGTGCCTCTAGCGAGGGGGGCACCTGGGCTGCCTCAGTGGCCTCTCCTGGCCGGAAAAGGGGCTCCCCAAACTCCTCCTGACAGTCACCCCTTTATTCACAAGCAGCTGCTGGCGTCGCCTGATATTTTTTTTTTAATTCCCGACTCGGATCCGGGACGATGAGTTGTGCAAGGGCGCCCCCTGGTGGATGGAAAGGCAGGGCGGGCGGTGGGGAAGCGCTGTGCCCTCCCGGGGGGCGCCCGACTCCTTCCTTCCTTCCTTCCTTCCTTCCTTCCTTCCTTCCTTCCTTCCTTCCTTCCTTCCTTCCTTCCTTCCTTCTTTCCTTCCTTCCTTCCTTCCTTCTTTCCTTCCTTCCTTCCTTCCTTCCTTCCTTCCTTGGCTCTCACTTTCTCTTTTTCTCGTCTTTCTCTCGTTCCTTTTCTTTGTCTCTCTCGCTCTCTTTTTCTCTATTCCTTCCTTCTTCTCGTTCCCATCTCCTTCCTTCCTTCTCATTTTCTCATTTTCTTGTCTTTTTTTCTCTCTTCTCTCATTCTTTTTCTTTCTCTGTCTCTCCCTCTCTCTCCCTCTTTTCTCTTTTCTTTCTTTCCTTCCTTCCTTCCTTGGCTCTCACTTTCTCTTTTTCTCCTCTTTCTCTCGTTCTTTTTCCTTCTCTCTCTCGCTCTCTTTTTCTCTATTCCTTCCTTCCTTCCTTCCCATTTTCTCTTCCCCACAGAGATGGGCGGCAAATAAATTTCACAGATAATAAAATTCTCCTCCAGAGCAGACCAGGCCTTTGGAGAACCGCGAGGCTCTCCTTCCTTCCGCCTTGGCTGATCCTTCACCTCTTGTCCTCCCTTCCCTTTTTTCTTCTCCAGGAGCGGATCCAGGCTGACGAGATCATCGCCTTGTTAGGCCACCATCCCTTCGGCCCCACCGAGCTGGGCATCAACCCCAAGGAGGAGCTATAGAGCCGGGCCGAGGACCCTCTACCCGAATATTTATTTAATAATACTGGTTGTAAATCTTACGAGAAGCCTTTTTATTTTTGTACAGAGCTTTGGTATAATTTAAAGACGGGGTGAGACGGGAAGGGCAGCGAGGCCCTTCCGTCTAAGCTGCTCCATCTCCTCCTCCTCCTCCTCCTCCTCCTCCTCCTCCGTGAGGTTCTCCAGAACTTTCTAGAGCCTTCTAAGCAGTAGCTCCATTTCTCTCCGCCGTCAGAAGTTGTGGGTGCTTTGTCTCTGGAGGCTTTTGAGAAGAGACTGGATAGTCCCTGGTCTGAAATGATATACGGTCTCTTGCCTTTAGCAGAGGGTTGGACTAGAAGACCTCCAAGGTCCCTTTCCAGCTCTGTTCTGATGCACTGATTGAATCCACAGAGCAAAGGATTCGTTGGCCCGACTCCAAACACTGCTTGAGTTTTCCAGAAATCCTCATTGTTAGAAGCCGTTCCAGCAGTTGTTGGATGGTGTGGTTGTCCCGCTCCGGAGCTGGAAGGAAATTGCCAGGTTGGGAAGTGCTGCTGTAGAATGAAAAGGGTTAATAATAGAATAGAATAGAATAGAATAGAATAGAATAGAATAGAATAGAATAGAATAGAATAGAATAGAATAGAATAGAATAGAATAGAATGAGGGACGGAAGGAAGGAAGGAAGGAAGGAAGGAAGGAAGGAAGGAAGGAAGGAAGGAAGGAAGGAAGAAAGGAAGGAAGGAAGGAAGGAAGGAAGGAAGGAAAGATTGTAGGGTCCTTGATGCTCTCTGAGCTTGACCATTTTGTTGCAGACTTTTCATGACCCAACTAGGGACCTCAGAGGTCATCTAGTCGAACCCTCTGCTCAAGCAGGAGAACCTATACCATCTCAGACAAGGGACTGCCCAGTCTCTTCCTAAAAATCTTCCCAACCTTGGCCACTTTTAAGAGGTATGGACTTCAAGTCCCAGAATTCCCCAGCCAGCCATGGGGGGGGAGTTCTTGGAGTTGAAGTCCATCCATGCCAGGGTCCATGCATGCCAAAAGTCCGTACATCTTAAAGAGGCCATGGAGGAGGAGGAAGAGGAGGAGGAGGAGGAGGAGGAGGAGGACTGTGGGGTCCTTGGTGCTTTCTGGGCTTGGTGGGGTTTTTTTGCAGACATTTCATGACCTAACAAGGTAACATCATCAGTGTTAAAAGGGCATGGGGTGTGTGAAGAGAGGAGGGGGGGGAGGAAAAGCACAGTGGGATCCTTGGTGCCTTCTGATCTGGGTCATTTTCTTGCAGATGTTTCATGACCCAAGTAGGTAACATCATCTGTGCTAGATGGGAGTGGGGTTAAGTTGTATATAAACAGTCAGCAAATTCCTCTTCCCTATTAGCACTGATGATGCTATCTAGTTGGGTCAGGAAACGTCTGCAAGAAAACCACCACGCTCCTTCTCCTGCTTCTGCTTCTTCTCCTTCTCCTTCTCCTTCTCCTTTTCATTTCTCCTTCTCCCTCTTCTTCTCCACAAACCCCATTCCATTCAAGCACTGATGATGCTAGCTAGTTGGGTCATGAAAGGTCTGCAAGAAAACCACCACGCTCCTTCTCCTGCTTCTGCTTCTTCTCCTTCTCCTTCTCCTTCTCCTTTTCATTTCTCCTTCTCCCTCTTCTTCTCCACAAACCCCATTCCATTCAAGCACTGATGATGCTAGCTAGTTGGGTCAGGAAACGTCTGCAAGAAAACCACCACGCTCCTTCTCCTTCTCCTTCTGCTTCTCCTTCTGCTTCTCCTTCTGCTTCTCCTTCTGCTTCTCCTTCTCCTTGTGCTTCTCCTTCTCCCTCTTCTTCTCCACAAACCCCATTCCATTCAAGCACTGATGATGCTAGCTAGTTGGGTCATGAAACGTCTGCAAGAAAACCACCACGCTCCTTCTCCTTCTGCTTCTCCTTCTCCTTCTGCTTCTGCTTCTCCTTCTGCTTCTCCTTCTTCTCCTTCTGCTTCTCCTTCTGCTTCTGCTTCTCCTTCTGCTTCTTCTTCTCCCTCTTCTTCTCCACAAACCCCTTTCCATTCAAGCACTGATGATGCTACCTAGTTGGGTCAGGAAAGGTCTACAAAGAAACAACCCGGTTCAGAGAGCACTCAGGATCCCACCATTTCTGTCTTCTTGACAGAAGGCTACAGCGAACCGGTCTCGGGTGCAAAGTTGCTGGGAATCTACATTCTGGATTCCCAGCCTTTGAAAAGAGCGAAACCTTTGAACTTTCAGCAGGGTGGGGTGAAAGATGGGTGGCTCCTTCTCCTTGTGCTTCTCCTTCTCCCTCTTCTTCTCCACAAACCCCATTCCATTCAAGCACTGATGATGCTAGCTAGTTGGGTCATGAAACGTCTGCAAGAAAACCACCACGCTCCTTCTTCTGCTTCTCCTTCTCCTTCTCCTTCTCCTTCTGCTTCTCCTTCTCCTCCCTCTTCTTCTCCTCAAACCCCATTCCATTCAAGCACTGATGATGCTAGCTAGTTGGGTCATGAAACGTCTGCAAGAAAACCACCACACTCCTTCTCCTTCTCCTTCTGCTTCTCCTTCTGCTTCTCCTTCTCCTTCTCCTTCTCCTTCTGCTTCTCCTTCTCCTTCTCCTTCTCCTTCTGCTTCTCCTTCTCCTCCCTCTTCTTCTCCACAAACCCCATTCCATTCAAGCACTGATGATGCTAGCTAGTTGGGTCATGAAACGTCTGCAAGAAAACCACCACACTCCTTCTCCTTCTCCTTCTCCTTCTGCTTCTGCTTCTCCTTCTGCTTCTCCTTCTGCTTCTCCTTCTCTCTCTTCTTCTCCTTCTGCTTCTCCTTCTCCTTCTGCTTCTGCTTCTACTTCTGCTTCTGCTTCTCCTTCTCCTTCTGCTTCTCCTTCTGCTTCTACTTCTGCTTCTGCTTCTCCTTCTCCTTCTGCTTCTCCTTCTCCTTCTGCTTCTCCTTCTCCTTCTCCTCCCTCTTCTTCTCCACAAACCCCATTCCATTCAAGCACTGATGATGCTAGCTAGTTGGGTCATGAAAGGTCTGCAAGAAAACCACCACGCTCCTTCTCCTGCTTCTGCTTCTTCTCCTTCTCCTTCTCCTTCTCCTTTTCATTTCTCCTTCTCCCTCTTCTTCTCCACAAACCCCATTCCATTCAAGCACTGATGATGCTAGCTAGTTGGGTCAGGAAACGTCTGCAAGAAAACCACCACGCTCCTTCTCCTTCTCCTTCTGCTTCTCCTTCTGCTTCTCCTTCTGCTTCTCCTTCTGCTTCTCCTTCTCCTTGTGCTTCTCCTTCTCCCTCTTCTTCTCCACAAACCCCATTCCATTCAAGCACTGATGATGCTAGCTAGTTGGGTCATGAAACGTCTGCATGAAAACCACCACGCTCCTTCTCCTTCTGCTTCTGCTTCTCCTTCTGCTTCTCCTTCTGCTTCTCCTTCTGCTTCTGATTCTCCTTCTGCTTCTCCTTCTGCTTCTCCTTCTCCTTCTGCTTCTCCTTCTGCTTCTCCTTCTCCTTGTGCTTCTCCTTCTCCCTCTTCTTCTCCACAAACCCCATTCCATTCAAGCACTGATGATGCTAGCTAGTTGGGTCATGAAACGTCTGCAAGAAAACCACCACGCTCCTTCTTCTTCTGCTTCTGCTTCTCCTTCTCCTTCTCCTTCTCCTTCTGCTTCTCCTTCTCCTCCCTCTTCTTCTCCATAAACCCCATTCCATTCAAGCACTGATGATGCTAGCTAGTTGGGTCATGAAAGGTCTGCAAGAAAACCACCACGCTCCTTCTCCTGCTTCTGCTTCTTCTCCTTCTCCTTCTCCTTTTCATTTCTCCTTCTCCCTCTTCTTCTCCACAAACCCCATTCCATTCAAGCACTGATGATGCTAGCTAGTTGGGTCAGGAAACGTCTGCAAGAAAACCACCACGCTCCTTCTCCTTCTCCTTCTGCTTCTCCTTCTGCTTCTCCTTCTGCTTCTCCTTCTGCTTCTCCTTCTCCTTCTCCTTCTGCTTCTCCTTCTCCTTCTCCTCCCTCTTCTTCTCCACAAACCCCATTCCATTCAAGCACTGATGATGCTAGCTAGTTGGGTCATGAAAGGTCTGCAAGAAAACCACCACGCTCCTTCTCCTGCTTCTGCTTCTTCTCCTTCTCCTTCTCCTTCTCCTTTTCATTTCTCCTTCTCCCTCTTCTTCTCCACAAACCCCATTCCATTCAAGCACTGATGATGCTAGCTAGTTGGGTCAGGAAACGTCTGCAAGAAAACCACCACACTCCTTCTCCTTCTCCTTCTGCTTCTCCTTCTGCTTCTCCTTCTGCTTCTCCTTCTGCTTCTCCTTCTCCTTGTGCTTCTCCTTCTCCCTCTTCTTCTCCACAAACCCCATTCCATTCAAGCACTGATGATGCTAGCTAGTTGGGTCATGAAACGTCTGCAAGAAAACCACCACGCTCCTTCTCCTTCTGCTTCTCCTTCTCCTTCTGCTTCTGCTTCTCCTTCTGCTTCTCCTTCTTCTCCTTCTCCTTCTGCTTCTCCTTCTGCTTCTCCTTCTCCTTCTGCTTCTTCTTCTCCCTCTTCTTCTCCACAAACCCCTTTCCATTCAAGCACTGATGATGCTAGCTAGTTGGGTCAGGAAAGGTCTACAAGGAAACAACCCGGTTCAGAGAGCACTCAGGATCCCACCATTTCTGTCTTCTTGATGAAGGCTACAGCGAACCGGTCTCGGGTGCAAAGTTGCTGGAAATCTACATTCTGGATTCCCAGCCTTTGAAAAGAGCGAAACCTTTGAACTTTCAGAAGGGTGGGGTGAAAGATGGGTGGCTCCTTCTCCTTGTGCTTCTCCTTCTCCCTCTTCTTCTCCACAAACCCCATTCCATTCAAGCACTGATGATGCTAGCTAGTTGGGTCATGAAACGTCTGCAAGAAAACCACCACGCTCCTTCTTCTTCTGCTTCTGCTTCTCCTTCTCCTTCTCCTTCTGCTTCTCCTTCTCCTCCCTCTTCTTCTCCACAAACCCCATTCCATTCAAGCACTGATGATGCTAGCTAGTTGGGTCATGAAACGTCTGCAAGAAAACCACCACACTCCTTCTCCTTCTGCTTCTGCTTCTCCTTCTGCTTCTCCTTCTCCTTCTCCTTCTGCTTCTCCTTCTCCTTCTGCTTCTCCTTCTCTCTCTTCTTCTCCACAAACCCCATTCCATTCAAGCACTGATGATGCTAGCTAGTTGGGTCATGAAACGTCTGCATGAAAACCACCACGCTCCTTCTCCTTCTGCTTCTGCTTCTCCTTCTGCTTCTCCTTCTGCTTCTCCTTCTCCTTCTGCTTCTGCTTCTCCTTCTGCTTCTCCTTCTGCTTCTCCTTCTTCTGCTTCTCCTTCTGCTTCTCCTTCTCCTTGTGCTTCTCCTTCTCCCTCTTCTTCTCCACAAACCCCATTCCATTCAAGCACTGATGATGCTAGCTAGTTGGGTCATGAAACGTCTGCAAGAAAACCACCACGCTCCTTCTTCTTCTGCTTCTCCTTCTCCTTCTCCTTCTCCTTCTGCTTCTCCTTCTCCTTCTCCTCCCTCTTCTTCTCCACAAACTCCATTCCATTCAAGCACTGATGATGCTAGCTAGTTGGGTCATGAAAGGTCTGCAAGAAAACCACCACGCTCCTTCTCCTGCTTCTGCTTCTTCTCCTTCTCCTTCTCCTTCTCCTTTTCATTTCTCCTTCTCCCTCTTCTTCTCCACAAACCCCATTCCATTCAAGCACTGATGATGCTAGCTAGTTGGGTCAGGAAACGTCTGCAAGAAAACCACCACGCTCCTTCTCCTTCTCCTTCTGCTTCTCCTTCTGCTTCTCCTTCTGCTTCTCCTTCTCCTTGTGCTTCTCCTTCTCCCTCTTCTTCTCCACAAACCCCATTCCATTCAAGCACTGATGATGCTAGCTAGTTGGGTCATGAAACGTCTGCAAGAAAACCACCACGCTCCTTCTCCTTCTGCTTCTCCTTCTCCTTCTGCTTCTGCTTCTCCTTCTGCTTCTCCTTCTTCTCCTTCTGCTTCTCCTTCTGCTTCTCGTTCTCCTTCTGCTTCTTCTTCTCCCTCTTCTTCTCCACAAACCCCTTTCCATTCAAGCACTGATGATGCTACCTAGTTGGGTCAGGAAAGGTCTACAAGGAAACAACCCGGTTCAGAGAGCACTCAGGATCCCACCATTTCTGTCTTCTTGACAGAAGGCTACACCGAACCGGTCTCGGGTGCAAAGTTGCTGGGAATTTACATTCTGGATTCCCAGCCTTTGAAAAGAGCGAAACCTTTGAACTTTCAGCAGGGTGGGGTGAAAGATGGGTGGCTCCTTCTCCTTGTGCTTCTCCTTCTCCCTCTTCTTCTCCACAAACCCCATTCCATTCAAGCACTGATGATGCTAGCTAGTTGGGTCATGAAACGTCTGCAAGAAAACCACCACGCTCCTTCTTCTTCTGCTTCTGCTTCTCCTTCTCCTTCTCCTTCTCCTTCTGCTTCTCCTTCTCCTCCCTCTTCTTCTCCACAAACCCCATTCCATTCAAGCACTGATGATGCTAGCTAGTTGGGTCATGAAACGTCTGCAAGAAAACCACCACACTCCTTCTCCTTCTGCTTCTCCTTCTGCTTCTGCTTCTCCTTCTGCTTCTCCTTCTCCTTCTCCTTCTGCTTCTCCTTCTCCTTCTGCTTCTCCTTCTCCTCCCTCTTCTTCTCCACAAACCCCATTCCATTCAAGCACTGATGATGCTAGCTAGTTGGGTCATGAAACGTCTGCAAGAAAACCACCACGCTCCTTCTCCTTCTGCTTCTCCTTCTCCTTCTGCTTCTGCTTCTCCTTCTGCTTCTCCTTCTTCTCCTTCTCCTTCTGCTTCTCCTTCTGCTTCTCCTTCTCCTTCTGCTTCTTCTTCTCCCTCTTCTTCTCCACAAACCCCTTTCCATTCAAGCACTGATGATGCTAGCTAGTTGGGTCAGGAAAGGTCTACAAGGAAACAACCCGGTTCAGAGAGCACTCAGGATCCCACCATTTCTGTCTTCTTGATGAAGGCTACAGCGAACCGGTCTCGGGTGCAAAGTTGCTGGAAATCTACATTCTGGATTCCCAGCCTTTGAAAAGAGCGAAACCTTTGAACTTTCAGAAGGGTGGGGTGAAAGATGGGTGGCTCCTTCTCCTTGTGCTTCTCCTTCTCCCTCTTCTTCTCCACAAACCCCATTCCATTCAAGCACTGATGATGCTAGCTAGTTGGGTCATGAAACGTCTGCAAGAAAACCACCACGCTCCTTCTTCTTCTGCTTCTGCTTCTCCTTCTCCTTCTCCTTCTGCTTCTCCTTCTCCTCCCTCTTCTTCTCCACAAACCCCATTCCATTCAAGCACTGATGATGCTAGCTAGTTGGGTCATGAAACGTCTGCAAGAAAACCACCACACTCCTTCTCCTTCTGCTTCTGCTTCTCCTTCTGCTTCTCCTTCTCCTTCTCCTTCTGCTTCTCCTTCTCCTTCTGCTTCTCCTTCTCTCTCTTCTTCTCCACAAACCCCATTCCATTCAAGCACTGATGATGCTAGCTAGTTGGGTCATGAAACGTCTGCATGAAAACCACCACGCTCCTTCTCCTTCTGCTTCTGCTTCTCCTTCTGCTTCTCCTTCTGCTTCTCCTTCTCCTTCTGCTTCTGCTTCTCCTTCTGCTTCTCCTTCTGCTTCTCCTTCTTCTGCTTCTCCTTCTGCTTGTGCTTCTCCTTCTCCCTCTTCTTCTCCACAAACCCCATTCCATTCAAGCACTGATGATGCTAGCTAGTTGGGTCATGAAACGTCTGCAAGAAAACCACCACGCTCCTTCTTCTTCTGCTTCTCCTTCTCCTTCTCCTTCTCCTTCTGCTTCTCCTTCTCCTTCTCCTCCCTCTTCTTCTCCACAAACTCCATTCCATTCAAGCACTGATGATGCTAGCTAGTTGGGTCATGAAAGGTCTGCAAGAAAACCACCACGCTCCTTCTCCTGCTTCTGCTTCTTCTCCTTCTCCTTCTCCTTCTCCTTTTCATTTCTCCTTCTCCCTCTTCTTCTCCACAAACCCCATTCCATTCAAGCACTGATGATGCTAGCTAGTTGGGTCAGGAAACGTCTGCAAGAAAACCACCACGCTCCTTCTCCTTCTCCTTCTGCTTCTCCTTCTGCTTCTCCTTCTGCTTCTCCTTCTCCTTGTGCTTCTCCTTCTCCCTCTTCTTCTCCACAAACCCCATTCCATTCAAGCACTGATGATGCTAGCTAGTTGGGTCATGAAACGTCTGCAAGAAAACCACCACGCTCCTTCTCCTTCTGCTTCTCCTTCTGCTTCTGCTTCTCCTTCTGCTTCTCCTTCTTCTCCTTCTGCTTCTCCTTCTGCTTCTCGTTCTCCTTCTGCTTCTTCTTCTCCCTCTTCTTCTCCACAAACCCCTTTCCATTCAAGCACTGATGATGCTACCTAGTTGGGTCAGGAAAGGTCTACAAGGAAACAACCCGGTTCAGAGAGCACTCAGGATCCCACCATTTCTGTCTTCTTGACAGAAGGCTACACCGAACCGGTCTCGGGTGCAAAGTTGCTGGGAATTTACATTCTGGATTCCCAGCCTTTGAAAAGAGCGAAACCTTTGAACTTTCAGCAGGGTGGGGTGAAAGATGGGTGGCTCCTTCTCCTTGTGCTTCTCCTTCTCCCTCTTCTTCTCCACAAACCCCATTCCATTCAAGCACTGATGATGCTAGCTAGTTGGGTCATGAAACGTCTGCAAGAAAACCACCACGCTCCTTCTTCTTCTGCTTCTGCTTCTCCTTCTCCTTCTCCTTCTCCTTCTGCTTCTCCTTCTCCTCCCTCTTCTTCTCCACAAACCCCATTCCATTCAAGCACTGATGATGCTAGCTAGTTGGGTCATGAAACGTCTGCAAGAAAACCACCACACTCCTTCTCCTTCTGCTTCTCCTTCTGCTTCTGCTTCTCCTTCTGCTTCTCCTTCTCCTTCTCCTTCTGCTTCTCCTTCTCCTTCTGCTTCTCCTTCTCCTCCCTCTTCTTCTCCACAAACCCCATTCCATTCAAGCACTGATGATGCTAGCTAGTTGGGTCATGAAACGTCTGCAAGAAAACCACCACACTCCTTCTCCTTCTCCTTCTCCTTCTGCTTCTGCTTCTCCTTCTGCTTCTCCTTCTGCTTCTCCTTCTCTCTCTTCTTCTCCACAAACCCCATTCCATTCAAGCACTGATGATGCTAGCTAGTTGGGTCATGAAACGTCTGCATGAAAACCACCACGCTCCTTCTCCTTCTGCTTCTCCTTCTGCTTCTCCTTCTCCTTCTGCTTCTCCTTCTTCTCCTTCTGCTTCTCCTTCTGCTTCTCCTTCTGCTTCTGCTTCTGCTTCTCCTTCTGCTTCTCCTTCTGCTTCTCCTTCTCCTTCTGCTTCTCCTTCTGCTTCTCCTTCTCCTTGTGCTTCTCCTTCTCCCTCTTCTTCTCCACAAACCCCATTCCATTCAAGCACTGATGATGCTAGCTAGTTGGGTCATGAAACGTCTGCAAGAAAACCACCACGCTCCTTCTTCTTCTGCTTCTCCTTCTCCTTCTCCTTCTGCTTCTCCTTCTCCTTCTCCTCCCTCTTCTTCTCCACAAACCCCATTCCATTCAAGCACTGATGATGCTAGCTAGTTGGGTCATGAAAGGTCTGCAAGAAAACCACCACGCTCCTTCTCCTGCTTCTGCTTCTTCTCCTTCTCCTTCTCCTTCTCCTTTTCATTTCTCCTTCTCCCTCTTCTTCTCCACAAACCCCATTCCATTCAAGCACTGATGATGCTAGCTAGTTGGGTCAGGAAACGTCTGCAAGAAAACCACCACGCTCCTTCTCCTTCTCCTTCTGCTTCTCCTTCTGCTTCTCCTTCTGCTTCTCCTTCTCCTTGTGCTTCTCCTTCTCCCTCTTCTTCTCCACAAACCCCATTCCATTCAAGCACTGATGATGCCAGCTAGTTGGGTCATGAAACGTCTGCAAGAAAACCACCACGCTCCTTCTCCTTCTGCTTCTCCTTCTGCTTCTGCTTCTCCTTCTGCTTCTCCTTCTTCTCCTTCTCCTTCTGCTTCTCCTTCTGCTTCTCCTTCTCCTTCTGCTTCTTCTTCTCCCTCTTCTTCTCCACAAACCCCTTTCCATTCAAGCACTGATGATGCTACCTAGTTGGGTCAGGAAAGGTCTACAAGGAAACAACCCGGTTCAGAGAGCACTCAGGATCCCACCATTTCTGTCTTCTTGATGAAGGCTACAGCGAACCGGTCTCGGGTGCAAAGTTGCTGGGAATCTACATTCTGGATTCCCAGCCTTTGAAAAGAGCGAAACCTTTGAACTTTCAGCAGGGCGGGGTGAAAGATGGGTGGCTCTGTAAATGTTTCAAATAAATAAAATAAACCGGATTTGGGCCCCAAAGAGAAACCCTCCCTTCTTCCCACTGGAATAACGGGTTTTGCCTAGAAAGGAAAGCGAGGGGAATTGGATGGTAACCCCCGAACTTTGTCTGAGCCCGGGAGGAATAAACTAAACTCAGAAAACTAAGCCGCCTCTGCGTTTTACTTCTTCTCCATTATGTCCTCCTCTTACCACTTCTCCAATGAGTACAAGTAGTCCTCAAGTTACGACGATTCATTGGGTGTCTGTTCAAATGTACAACAGCACTGGAAAAAAAATGACTTATGACCGTGTTTCACACTTATGACCGTGGCAGTGTCCCCCGTGGTCATGGGATCAAAACTCAGACACTTGGGCAACTGACTTGTATTTCCTTCCGTTGCTTCTTGTCCTGCCTTCAGGCGCTTTGGAGAGTAGCTTGACTCCCTCTTCTTTGGGGCAGCCCCTGGGAGATTGGAAGGCTGCTATCATGTCTCTTCTTGTCCTTTTCTCTAGCCACATCCAAATCTTGCAACTGTTCTCCGTATGTTTTAGCCTCTAGTCCCCTGATCCTCTTTGTTGCCCTTCTCTGCACCCTTTCTAGAGTCTCAACATCTTTTTTACATTGTGGTGACCAAAACTGGATGTAGTATTCCAGGTGTGGCCTCACCAAGGCCTTGTAAAGTGGTATTAGTACTTCACTCGATCTTGATTCTGTCCCTCTGTTAATGCAGCCTAGCACTGGGTTGGCTTTTTTGGCAGCTGCAGCACACGGCTGGCTCCTATTTAAGTGATTGTCCACTAGGACTCCGAGATCCCTCTCACAGTTGCTAATATTGAGCAAGGTACCACCTATGCTATACCTGTGCGTTTGATTTTTCCTGCCTAAATGCAGAACCTTACTTTTTTCACCATTGAATTTCATTTTGTTAGATAGTGCCCAGTGTTCGAGTCTGTCCAGATCCTCCTGTATCTTAAGCCTATCTTCTGGAGTATGGGCTATTCCTGCCAGCTTGGTGTCATCTGCAAATTTGATGAGTTCCCCATCTATCCCCTCATCCAAATCATTGATGAAGATGTTGAAGAGCACTGGGCCCAGAACAGAGCCCTGGGGCACCCCACTACACACTTCCTTCCATGTAGACGCGGTTCCATTGAGGACCACATGTTGAGGTCATGAAGTGGGGCAAAACTCACAGCATAAATTTTGGGCTCTGTCGTTGTCATAAATGGAGGACTACATCTGGTCCTCCACTTACGACCGAACTGGAAAGAAAAAGGGATGCACGTTCTATTCTATTCCATTCCATTCTATTCTATTCTACATTCCTTCTATTCTATTCTATTCACTTTTCTATATTTCCATTCCATTCAATTCCATTCCATATTTTCTCTTCTCTTCTCTTCTCTTCTCTTCTCTTCTCTTCTCTTCTCTTCTCTTCTCTTCTCTTCTCTTCTCTTCTCTTCTCTTCTCTTCTCTTCTCTTCTCTTCTCTTCTCTTCTCTTCTCTTCTCTTCTCTTCTCTTCTCTTCTTATGTTCTGTTCCGTTCTAGTTAACAAAATTAACCTTTAGTTAACTGAAGCACCAGGAAGAGTCCCTCCGAGTTTGGAGTGCATTTCTCCCCAGATGCCAGCAGGGGGCGCTCTTGTGACAGTTTCCCATGCCTGCTGATGGCAGCCGGGGCGGGTTCCTCGGATAGGCGCGGGGTCTGTGTGTGTGTGTCTCTGTGTGTGTGTGTGTGTGTCTGTGTGTGTCTGTGTGTCTGTGTGTTGATGTTTGCTAAATCTGAGATGGCATCAGAGGCCTCTGGGTCTGCCTGGCGAAGGGAGCCCCCCTGCGGGGGCTTTGTGTCTGTCTGTGTGTGTGTGTGTGTGTGTGTGTGTGTGTGTTGATGTTTGCTAAATCCGAGATGGCATCAGAGGCCTCTGGGTCTGCCTGGCGAAGGGAGCCCCCCTCCCCCCCCGGGGCTGAGCGGCCCCTCCCTGCGCCCTGCAGCGTCGGGATGAGGAAAGCAGCCTTCGCCGCGGCGGGGTTGGGAAACCTGCGCAACTTTCCACCACGCCTCGCCAGGATGAAAGATTTATTTACAATGAGGAGCTTTGCGATGGAAGGCAACGGATTATTAAATCTATCCCTGGGAGGTAGACTCCCCAGCGCTGCAGGAATCCAGTTTATCCCACGCGCTGCCCCACCCTGGGCTGGAAAAAAAAATAAACAGAAAAAATTAAAAAATTAAATAAACCCCCCAAAGAACGGGGCAGGGTGGGACCCAGAGGAATTGGGCAATGGGCAGGCTGGAGAAAGGCAAAGGGAGACGGGGGGGGGAGAGGAGGATCCGAGGAGCAAAGCAGCTCCCCCTCCCCCTCTTCTAGGGGGTCCCCTTTGGGTTAGGGTCCCCAGAGGTTGACCCGTCCCGATTTGCCAGGCCTGGAGAAGTTCAGGCCTGTTGCCAGAGGCTGCCAGCTTCTCTTGCACCCTTGCGTGTCCCAGGTCCTCAGCCACAGCTCGGATCTGGGGGCTGCCCCTGTCCCTGAGCAGGTCTTTGGAGGCCTTTGCAAAGTTTAGTAGGTCAGGGTTGGACTGTGGGGGTCCTGGGTGCTCTCTGAGCTGGGTGGTTTTCTGGCAGGCGCTTCATGGCCCAACCAGGGAACACCATCAGTGCTAGAAGGGAGAGGAGGAGGAGGAGGAGGAGGAGGAGGAGGAGGAGGAGGAGGAGGAGGAGGAGGAGGAGGAGGAGGAGGAGAAGAAGAAGAAGAAGAAGAAGAAGAAGAAGAAGAAGAAGAAGAAGAAGAAGAAGAAGAAGAAGAAGAAGAAGAAGAAGAAGAAGAAGAAGAAGAAGAAGAAGAGGAGGATTGTGGGATCCTGGGTGCTCTCTGAGTTGGGTGGTTTTCTGGCAGACGCTTCATGGCCCAACCAGGGAACACCATCAGTGCTAGAAAGGAGAAGAGGAGGAGGAGGAGGAGGAGGAGGAGGAGGAGGAGGAGGAAGAAGAAGAAGAAGAAGAAGAAGAAGAAGAAGAAGAGGAGGAGGAGGAGGAGGAGAAGAGAAGAAGAAGAAGAAGAAGAAGAAGAAGAAGAAGAAGAAGAAGAAGAAGAAGAAGAAGAAGAAGAAGAGGAGGAGGAGGAGGAGGAGGAGGAGGAGGATTGTGGGGTCCTTGGTGCTCTCTGAGCTGGGTGGGTTTCTTGCAGACGTTTCATGACCCAACCAGGTAACCTCTTCATTGAAGAAGCAGGGAATGACACCAGACAAACAAGCAGAAAACAATACCCTAATCGAGGAACTACCAAGGGGGAAGCTGTATCCTCACCAACACTGACAGGTAAAACTGTTGTTTATAAACAAAGAGCAACCACCCCCTCCCTTCCAGACTGAAGACGCTACCCAATTGGGGGATGAAACATCTGGAAGAAAGCACCAAAGACTCCACAGTCCTCCTCCTCCTCCTCCTCCTCCTCCTCCTCCTCCTCCTCCTCCTCCTCCTCCTCCTGTCCATAAACCACTGTTGATATTATCTAGTTTGGTAATGAACATCTGCATGAGAGAGCACCAAAGGACCCCCACACACACACACAAAGACGGTTTGCTTGAGCCATTTGGAGGGCGGCAGGAACCTGCCCCCCCCCATCTCCCCTCTTTCCTGGACCTTTGCAGACACCCCCCCCCCCGGCAACAGGTTTGCAAACCTTCCTTTACATATAGAATCAAAATCACACAAAGTGTTAGTAAGTACCGCTTAACAAAGCCTTGCTAAGGCCACACCTGGAATACAGCAACCAGTTTTGGTCCCCGCTTTACAAAAAAAGATGTTGAGACTCTGGGAAAAGTGCCGAGAAGGGCAGCTAAGAGGATCCGAGGCCTGGAGATGAAAACCTATCGAGAAGGGTGGCAGGATTTGGGTCTGGCCAGTCTAGAGAAAAGGACTAAGGGGAAAAGGATAGCAGTCTTCCGTATAGAGAGAGTTTCCTCCTTTAAATTTCTGGGAGTCTACCTCTGTGAAGATCTGATCTGGAAAGTTAACACAACCCAGGTGGCCAGAAAGGCCCAACAGAGGCTTCACTTTCTCAGGGTCTTGCGGAAGAACAGGGTAGAACAACAGCTAATGACCCTCTTTTACCAGTCTACTATAGAGAGCGTCCTCTCGTATGGTATTGTGGTTTGGTATGCCGGTCTGACAGCCGCGGATAGGAAAGTATTACAGAGGGTGGTGAGCACAGCACAAGACATTGTGGGCTGTCCCCTGACACCACTGGATGACCTCGCCAGGGCTCGCTGCCTTGGAAGAGTGAGGAAGATTCTCAGGGATGACTCACACCCTGGACGGTATCTCTTTACTCTCCTACCATCCGGTAGGAGATATAGGAATATAGCCAGCCGTACCAACAGGCTGAAAAATGGCTTTTATCCGTGGGCTGTTAGGCTTTTAAATGGGACATAATCTTATGCAGAATTGACTTGGGAGGCCGGTGTGTGGTGTAGTTGTTTCACACAGTGTGGTGGGATGGAGGGTTTGTTGTCACTGTGTGTTGGGGGGAGAGAGCACAGGGGGAGGCTCAGCTAATCTCAATGTACACATGTTGTACTTTGACAATAAAGGTTTATTATTATTATTATTTGAGGGGCTGCCCCAAAGCGGAGGGGGTTAATTTATTCTCCAAAGCCCCCGAAGGCAGGACAAGAAACAGCGGATGGAAACTCATGGAGGAGAGAAGCAACCAAGAACTAGGGAGGAACTTCCTGACAGTGAGGACAATTAACCGGTGGAACAACCTGCCTCCAGAAGTTGCGAATGCTCCAACACTGGAGGTTTTTAAGAAGAGACTGGACAGCCGTTCGTCTGAAAAGCTGTTGTCAGAATCCATTTCTATCACATTCATAAATGTATGTTTAAAACATTATCCCCCCCCTATGGATTCTGCCATCTCCCGAGGAAGGAGGAGCGGATGTGGATTCAGCCTGCCTTAGGTTATTTCAAAGGCCAAGGGAAACCTTTTGAACTGGGGGGGGGGGGACAAAGGGGAGGGTTAGGGGAGAAGGCATCTGGGTTGTGACTTCTTTTAATTCTGGAGAGGAAGAAGGCAATCACCATAAAGATTCGAAGTTCCTTTTTTTCCCCCCAGGAAAGGGATGACACGAAGTAGAAGGATGGGGGGCTGACCAAATGGGGTTGAGGGAAGCGGGGTTGAACCAGGTACCTCCGTTCATTCCGCCGGGGCCTGAAGACCTGGCTCTTGGAGCTCTCTGGCCCAGGCTGAGGATTAATTTATTTTAATTGGGGTTTTATTTCTACAGGGATAAATTTAATCTTTTTTAAACTTGGTTTTAACTTTTGTATTTTTGGTTTTTAATTACCCTGTAAACCGCCCTGAGTCCTCCGGGAAAGGGCGGTATATAAATGTAATAAAATAAATAAATAAATAAATAAATACCCGTTATAAAATTTCAATTTGTGAAACAATACCAAGTCCTGTCTTGTATTCCCACAACTAAGCATGTCCCTAGTAAAGATTCCTTTTGGACTAGAACTGACTTCAAGAGTTTTTGTTTTCCTAAGACGTGGATTCCTAAGACGTGGATTGGGGTGGGTCCTGACAGCTGTAGGGTTTCCTGCCTGAGTAGGGGGTTGGACTAGATGACCTCCATGGTACCCCACTCCATTTCTGTTATTCTGTTATTCAGTGGAATGACTTGCCTCCAGAACCTGTGAATGCTCCATCACCGGAGGCCATCAAGAAGGGACTGGACAGCCACCTGTCTGGAATGGTATAGGCTCTCCTGCTCGAGCAGGGGGCTGGACTAGATGACCTCCGGAGGTCCCTTACAGCTCTAGTCTGCTTGAAAGCCCAAACCTCAATCCTTCCTTGCCTGTCTCTGTTTGGTGGCCGCAGCCGACAGATGCGAGAGGATTCTTGACTGAAGGAAACTGGCTCCGAAAGGGTGGGTGGATCAGATCCTGACTTGTTGCCAAGGGAAACCAGTCTGTTCACTTCCCCAGGAGAGTCGCAATCTCCTTGCTAACATTTCCAGCTTGGTGAGAAAAATGTTTTCTCCTGGGAAGGGCCTTCTCCAGCAGGCTGACTCCTCACACAACTTGAATGTCGAGATGGATCTGTTGGGTTCTCAAGGTCTCGTGTTGAAATGCAACTTTCCTCCCTCCCCATCTTTTGTCCCAGAATTGCAAGGGACCTTGGAGGTCTTCTAGTCCAACCCGCTGCTTGAGCAAGAGACCCCAGATCGTTCCGGACAAATGGCTGTCCATTTGTCTTCTTAAAAGCCTCCAGTGTTGGAGCACCCACCAACTTCTGATAGCAAGCCGTTCCCCTGGCTAATTGTTCTATCAAGAAATTTCTCCTTAATTCCAGGTTGCTCCTCTCGGTGATTAGAATCAGAATGGAGCTGGAAGGGGCCTTGGAGGTCTTCTAGTCCAGCCCCCTGCTCAAGCAGGAGACCCTAGACCAGGGGTCTTCAAACTTGGCCCGTTTATGACTTGTGGACTTCAGCTCCCAGAATATCTCAGCCAGTGTGCCTGGCTGAGGAATTCTGGGAGTTGAAGTCCACAACCAGGGGCCTTCAAACTTGGCCCTTTGAGGACTTGTGGACCTCAACTCCCAGAATTCCTCAGCCAGGCACACTGGCTGAGGAATTCTGGGAGTTGAAGTCCACAAGTCCTCAAAGGGCCAGGTTTGAAGGCCCCTGCCCTAGACCCTTTCAGACAAATGGCTGTCCAGTCTCTTCTTAAGAACCTCCAGAGATGGAATATCTGAAAGAAGCTGTTAGTTTCCATCCGTTGCTTCTTCTTCTGCCTTCAGGTGCTTTGGAGAAGAGGTGGACCCCACCCCCCTTCTTTGGGGCAGCCCCTCAAATATTGGAAGACCGCTATCGTGTCCCTCCCACCCCCCGGTTGTTCTCTTTGTTAGATTCCCAGTTCCTGCAACCATTCCTTGTATGTTTTAGCCTCCAGTCCCCTGATCATCTTTGTTGCTCTTCTCTGCACTCTTTCCAGAGTCTCGACATCTTTTTTTATATCGCGGCGACCAAAACTGGATGCCGTATTCCAAGTGTGGACTCACCAAGGCCTTGTAAAGTGGCAGCGAAGGGGCAGATGTGCTCCTACATCTACTGCTTGCGATCCATGTTGTGCATATACTTCTCTGGGCTGCAGAAGGAGCTCACTTCCTCAGCGCACACACTCCAGTTAGCCGTAAACTAATCCAACAGGTCAAGTTCACAGGGACCTTGAACCAGGAACTGGGCTGAGCAAAGTTGCATCTCTTTATTTGGACAAATTCTGCCATTGGTCACAACTGGACCAGTTTAAGCGAACTTAAACTGGGAACTGACCTGAGCCTTGAGAAATCTGAGGG